>NW_025957307.1:0-26499 GCF_023159225.1 Perognathus longimembris pacificus | reverse complement strand
AAACCGCAACCTACGCAGCATGTTCATGTCGTTCCTAAATGAGCTTTTATCTCTCTCCCCTCACCACAAATCAGATTCTTCTGAGGAGTTCCCAGTACATTATCCTTTCCCATGTGTAATTACCTTAACAAGCTGCAGCTGTTTTTATTCTCAGAAGGTTTACTCCCTGATATACAGCTGCCTACCCCCTTCGTAAGTGCAGGTCCTAAATGAGGTTTTTCTCTGTTCCCTCACTACAATCCAGATTCTTTTGGGGAGTTACGAATACAGTAACCATACGAGGAAGTACTTAATTCATTAAGCTACTGCTTTTCTTAATCTCAGTAGAGATATTTACTGATAAACAGCTACCTAGGCAGCATGTTCATGTCGTTCCTAAATGAGCTTTTATCTCTGTCCCCTCACCACAAATCAGATTCTTCTGAGGAGTTCCCAGTACATTATCCTTTCCCCTGTGTAATTACCTTAACAAGCTCCAGCTCTTTTTATTCTCATGAGGTTTACTCCCTGATATACAGCTGCCTACCCCCTTCGTAAGTGCAGGTCCTAAATGAGCTTTTTTCTCTGTTCCCTCACCACAATCCAGATTCTTTTTGGGAGTTACCAGTACAGTAACCATACCAGGAAGTACTTAATTTATTAAGCTACTGCTTTTCTTAATCTCAGTGGAGATATTTACTGATAAACAGCTACCTACGCAGCATGTTCATGTCGTTCCTAAATGAGCTTTTATCTCTCTCGCCTCACCACAAATCAGATTCTTCTGAGGAGTTCCCAGTACATTATCCTTTCCCCTGTGTAATTACCTTAACAAGCTCCAGCTGTTTGTATTCTCAGAAGGTTTACTCCCCTGATATACAGCTGCCTTACCCCCTTCGTAAGTGCAGGTCTTAAATGAGCATTTTTCTCTGTTCCCTCACCACAATCCAGATTCTTTTGGGAGTTACCAGTACAGTAACCATACCAGGAAGTACTTAATTTATTAAGCTACTAATTTTCTTTATCTCAGTAGAGATATTTACTGATAAACAGCTACCTACGCAGCATGTTCATGTCGTTCCTAAATGAGCTTTTATCTCTCTCCCCTCACCACAAATCAGACTCTTCTGAGGAGTTCCAAGTACATTATCCTTTCCCCTGTGTAATTACCTTAACAAGCTCCAGCTGTTTTTATTCTCTGAAGGGATACTCCCTGATATACAGCTGCCTAACACCTTCGTAAGTGCAGGTCCTAAATGAGCTTTTTTCTCTGTTCCCTCACCAAAATCCAGATTCTTTTGGGGAGTTACCAGTACAGTAACCATACCAGGAAGTACTTAATTTATTAAGCAACTGCTTTTCTTAATCTCAGTGGAGATATTTACTGATAAACAGCTACCTACGCAGCATGTTCATGTCGTTCCTAAATGAGCTTTTATCTCTCTCCTCTCACCACAAACCAGATTCTTCTGAGGAGTTCCCAGTACATTATCCTTTCCCCTGTGTAATTACCTTAACAAGCTCCAGCTGTTTTTATTCTCAGAAGGTTTACTCCCTGATAAACAGCTGCCTACCACATTCGAAAGTGCACCTCCTAAATGAGCTTTTTTCTCTGTTCCCTCACCACAATCCAGATTCTTTGGGGAGTTACCAGTACAGTAACCATTCCAGGAAGTACTTAATTTATTAAGCTACTGCTTTTCTTAATCTCAGTGGAGATATTTACTGATAAACAGCTACCTACGCAGTATGTTCATGTCTTTCCTAAATGAGGTTTTATCTCTCCCCTCACCACAAATCAGATTCTTCTGAGGAGTTCCCAGTACATTATCCTTTCCGCTGTGTAATTACCTTAACAAGCTCCAGCTGTTTTTATTCTCAGAAGGTTTACTCCCTGATATACAGCTGCCTAACCCCTTCGTAAGTGCAGGTCATAAATGAGCTTTTTTCTCTGTTCCCTCACCACAATCCAGATTCTTTTGGGGAGTTAAAAATACAGTAACCATACCAGGAAGTACTTAATTTATTAAGCTACTGCTTTTCTTAATCTCAGTGGAGATATTTACTGATAAACAGCTACCTACGCAGCATGTTCATGTCGTTTAAATGAGCTTTTATCTCTCTGCCCTCACCACAAATCAGATTCTTCTGAGGATTTCCCAGTACATTATCCTTTCCCCTGTGTTATTACCTTAACAAGCTCCAGCTGTTTTTATTCTCAGAAGGTTTACTCCCTGATATACAGCAGCCTACCCCCTTCGTAAGTGCAGGTCTTCAATGTGCTTTTTTCTCTGTTCCCTCACCACAATCCAGATTCTTTTGGGGAGTTACCAGTACAGTAACCATACCAGGAAGTACTTAATTTATTAAGCTACTGCTTTTCTTAATCTCAGTGGAGATATTTACTGATAAACAGCTACCTACGCAGCTTGTTCATGTCGTTCCTAAATGAGCATTTTTCTCTGTTCCCTCACCACAATCCAGATTCTTTTGGGTAGTTACCAGTACAATATCCATACCAGGAAGTAATTAATTTATTAAGCTGCTGATTTTCTTAATCACAGTGGAGACATTTACGGATAAACAGCTACGTATGCAGCATGTTCATGTCGTTCTTAAATGAGCTTTTATCTCTCTCCCCTCATCACAAATCAGATTCTTCTGAGGAGTTCCCAGTACATTGTCCTTTACCTGTGTAATTACCTTAACAAGGTCCAGCTGTTTTTATTCTCAGAAGTTTTACTCCCTGATATACAACTGCTGCCCCATTCGTAAGTGCAGGTCCTAAATGAGCTTTTTTCTCTGTTCCCTCACCACAATCCAGATTCTTTTGGGGAGTTACCAGTACAGTAACCATACCAGGAAGTACTTAATTTATTAAGCTACTGCTTTTCTTAATCTCAGTGGAGATATTTACTGATAAACAGCTACCTACGCAGCATGTTCATGTCCTTCCTAAATGAGTTTTTTCTCTGTTCCCTCACCACAATCCAGATTCTTTTGGGAGTTACCAGTACAGTATCCATACCAGGAAGTACTTAATTTATTAAGCTACTGCTTTTCTTAATCTTAGTGGAGATATTTACTGATAAACAGCTACGTATGCAGCATGTTCATGTCGTTCCTAAAGGAGCTTTTATCTCTCTCCCCTCACCACAAATCAGATTCTTCTGAGGACTTCCCAGTACATTATCCTTTCCCCTGTGTAATTACCTTAACAAGCTCCAGCTGTTTTTATTCTCAGAAGGTTTACTCCCTGATATACAGCTGCCTACCCCCTTCGTAAGTGCAGGTCCTAAATGAGCTTTTTTCTCTGTTCCCTCACCACAATCCAGATTCTTTTGGGGAGTTACCAGTACAGTAACCATACCAGGAAGTACTTAATTTATTAAGCTACTGCTTTTCTTAATCTCAGTGGAGATATTTACTGATAAACAGCTACATACGCAGCATGTTCTTGTCGTTCATAAATGAGCTTTTATCTCTCTCCCCTCACCACAAACCAGATTCTTCTGAGGAGTTCCCAGTACATTATCCTTTCCCCTGTGTAATTACCTTAACAAGCTCCAGCTGTTTTTATTCTCAGAAGGTTTACTCCCTGATATACAGCTGCCTACCCCCTTCGTAAGTGCAGGTCCTAAATGAGCTTTTTTCTCTGTTCCCTCACCACAATCCAGATTCTTTTGGGGAGTTACCAGTACAGTAACCATACCAGGTAGGACTTAATTTATTAAGCTACTGCTTTTCTTAATCTCAGTGGAGATATTTACTGATAAACAGCTACATATGCAGCATGTTCATGTCGTTCTTAAATGAGCTTTTATCTCTCTCCCTTCACCACAAATCAGATTCTTCTGAGGAGTTCCCAGTACATTATCCTTTCCCCTGTGTAATTACCTTAACAAGCTCCAGCTGTTTTTATTCTCAGAAGCTTTATTCCCTGATATACAGCTGCCTACCCCCTTCGTAAGTGCAGGTCCTAAATGAGCTTTTTTCTCTGTTCCCTCACCACAATCCAGATTCTTTTGGGGAGTTACCAGTACAGTAACCATACCAGGAAGTACTTAATTTATTAAGCTACTGCTTGTCTTAATCTCAGTGGAGATATTTACTGATAAACAGCTACGTACCCAGCAGGTTCATGTCGTTCCTAAATGAGCTTTTATCTCTCTCCCCTCACCACAAATCAGATTCTTCTGAGGAGGTCCCAGTACATTATCCTTTCCCCTGTGTAATTACCTTAACATGCTCCAGCTGTTTTTATTCTCAGAAGGTTTACTCCCTGATATACAGCTGCCTACCCCCTTCGTAAGTGCAGGTCCTAAATGAGCTTTTTTCTCTGTTCCCTCACCACAATCCAGATTGTTTTGGGGAGTTACCAGTACAGTAACCATACCAGGAAGTACGTATTTATTAAGATACTGCTTTTCTTAATCTCAGTGGAGATATTTACTGATAAACAGCTACGTACGCAGCATGTTCATGTCGTTCCTAAATGAGCTTTTATCTCTCTCCCCTCACCACAAATCAGATTATTCTGAGGAGTTCCCAGTACATTATACTTTCCCCTGTGTAATTACCTTAACAAGCTCCAGCTGTTTTTATTCTCAGAAGTTTTACTCCCTGATATACAGCTCCCTACCCCCTTCGTAAGTGCAGGTCCTAAATGAGCTTTTTTCTCTGTTCCCTCACCACAATACAGATTCTTTTGGGGAGTTACCAGTACAGTAACCATACCAGGAAGTACTTAATTTATTAAGCTACTGCTTTTCTTAATCTCAGTGGAGATATTTACTGATAAACAGCTACCTACGCAGCATGTTCCTGTCATTCTTAAATGAGCATTTATCTCTCTCCCCTCACCACAAATCAGATTCTTCTGAGGAGTTCCCAGTACATTATCCTTTCCCCTGTGTAATTACCTTAAAAAGCTCCAGCTGTTTTTATTCTCAGAGGGTTTACTCCCTGATATACAGCTGCCTACCCCCTTCGTAAGTGCAGGACTTAAATGAGCTTTTTTCTCTGTTCCCTCACCACAATCCAGATTCTTTTGGGGAGTTACCAGTACAGGAACCATACCAGGAAGTACTTAATTCATTAAGCTACTGCTTTTCTTAATCTCAGTGGAGATATTTACTGATAAACTGCTGACTACGCAGCATGTTCATGTCGTTCCTAAATGAGCTTCTTTCACTCTCCCCTCACCACAAATCAGATTCTTCTGAGGAGTTCCCAGTACATTATCCTTTCCCCTGTGTAATTACCTTAACAAGCTCCAGCTGTTTTTATTCTCAGAAGGTTTACTCCCTGATATACTGCTGCCTACCCCCTTCGTAAGTGCAGGTCCTAAATGAGCTTTTTTCTCTGTTCCCTCACCACAATCCAGATTCCTTTGGGGAGTTACCAATACAGTAACCATACCAGGAAGTACTTAATTTATTAAGCTACTGCTTTTCTTAATCTCAGGGGAGATATTCACTGATAAACAGCTACCTACGCAGCATGTTCATGTCGTTCCTAAATGAGCTTTTATCTCTCTCCCCTCATCAAAAATCAGATTCTTCTGAGGAGTTCCCAGTACATTATCCTTTCCCCTGTGTAATTACCTTAACAAGCTCCAGCTGTTTTTATTCTCAGAAGATTTAATCCCTGATATACAGCTGCCTAACCCCTTCGTAAGTGCAGGTCCTAAATGAGCTTTTTTCTCTGTTCCCTCACCACAATCCAGATTCTTTTGGGGAGTTACCAGTACAGTAACCATACCAGGAAGTACTTAATTTATTAAGCTACTGCTTTTCTTAATCTCAGTGGAGATATTTACTGATAAACTGCTACCTACGCACCATGTTCATGTCGTTCCTAAATGAGCTTTTATCTCTCTCCCCTCACCACAAATCAGATTCTTCTGAGGAGGTCCCAGTACATTATCCTTTCCCCTGTGTAATTACCTTAACATGTTCCAGCTGTTTTAATTCTCAGAAGGTTTACTCCCTGATATACAGCTGCCTACCCCCTTCGTAAGTGCAGGTCCTAAATGAGCTTTTTTCTCTGTTCCCTCACCACAATCCAGATTCTTTTGGGGAGTTACCAGTGCAGTAACCATACCAGGAAGTACTTAATTTATTAAGCTACTGCTTTTCTTAATCTCAGTGGAGATATTTACTGATAAACAGCTACCTACGCACCATGTTCATGTCGTTCCTAAATGAGCTTTTATCTCTCTCCCCTCACCACAAATCAGATTCTTCTGAGGAGGTCCCAGTACATTATCCTTTCCCCTGTGTAATTACCTTACCATGCTCCAGCTGTTTTTATTCTCAGAAGGTTTACTCCCTGATATACAGCTGCCTACCCCCTTTGTAAGTGCAGGTCCTAAATGAGCTTTTTTCTCTGTTCCCTCACCACAATCCAGATTCTTTTGGGGAGTTACCAGTACAGTAACCATACCAGGAAGTACTTAATTTATTAAGATACTGCTTTTCTTAATCTCAGTGGAGATATTTACTGATAAACAGCTACGTACGCAGCATGTTCATGTCGTTCCTAAATGAGCTTTTATCTCTCTCCCCTCACCACAAATCAGATTATTCTGAGGAGTTCCCAGTACATTATCCTTTCCCCTGTGTAATTACCTTAACAAGCTCCAGCTGTTTTTATTCTCAGAAATTTTACTCCCTCATATACAGCTGCCTACCCCCTTCATAAGTGCAGTTCCTAAATGAGCTTTTTTCTCTGTTCCCTCACCACAATCCAGATTCTTTTGGGCAGTTACCAGTACAGTAACCATACCAGGAAGTACTTAATTTATTAAGCTACTGCTTTTCTTAATCTCAGTGGAGATATTTACTAATAAACAGCTACCTACGCAGCATGTTCCTGTCATTCTTAAATGAGCATTTATCTCTCTCCCCTCACCACAAATCAGATTCTTCTGAGGAGTTCCCAGTACATTATCCTTTCCCCTGTGTAATTACCTTAATAAGCTCCAGCTGTTTTTATTCTCAGAAGGATACTCCCTGATATACAGCTGCCTACCCCCTTCGTAAGTGCAGGACTTAAATGAGCTTTTTTCTCTGTTCCCTCACCACAATCCAGATTCTTTTGGGGAGTTACCAGTAGAGGAACCATACCAGGAAGTACTTAATTCATTAAGCTACTACTTTTCTTAATGTCAGTGGAGATATTTACTGATAAACTGCTACCTATGCAGCATGTTCATTTCGTTCCTAAATGTGCTCTTTCAATCTCCCCTCACCACAAATCAGATTCTTCTGAGGAGTTCCCAGTACATTATCCTTTCCCCTGTGTAATTACCTTAACAAGCTCCAGCTGTTTTTATTCTCAGAAGGTTTACTCCCTGATATACTGCTGCCTACCCCCTTCGTAAGTGCAGGTCCTAAATGAGCTTTTTTCTCTGTTCCATCACCACAATCCAGATTCCTTTGGGGAGTTACCAATACAGTAACCATACCAGGAAATACTTAATTTATTAAGCTACTGCTTTTCTTAATCTCAGTGGAGATATTTACGGATAAACAGCTACGTACACATCATGTTCATGTCGTTCCTAAATGAGCTTTTATCTCTCTCCCCTCACCACAAATCAGATTCTTCTGAGGAGTTCCCACTACATTATCCTTTCCCCTGTGTAATTACCTTAACAAGCTCCAGCTGTTTTTATACTCAGAAGGTTTACTCCCTGATATACAACTGCCTACCCCCTTCGTAAGGGCAGGTCTTAAATGAGCTTTTTTCTCTGTTCCCTCACCACAATCCAGATTCTTTTGGGGAGTTACCAGTACAGTAACCATACCAGGAAGTACTTAATTTATTAAGCTACTGCTGTTCTTAATCTCAGTGGAGATATTTACTGATAATCAGCTACCTACGCAGCATGTTCATGTCGTTCCTAAATGAGCTTTTATCTCTCTCCCCTCACCACTAATCAGATTCTTCTGAGGAGTTCTCAGTACATTATCCTTTCCCCTGTGTAATTACCTTAACAAGCTCCAGCTATTTTTATTCTCAGAAGGTTTACTTCCTGATATATAGCTGCCTAACCCCTTCGTAAGTTCAGGTCCTAAATGAGCTTTTTTCTCTGTTTCCTCACTACAATCCAGATTCTATTGGGGAGTTACCAGTACAGTAATCATACCAGGAAATACTTAATTTATTAAGCTACTGCTTTTCTTAATCTCAGTGGAGATGTTTACTGATAAAAAGCTATCTACGCAGCATGTTCATGTCGTTCCTAAATGAGCTTTTATCTCTCTCCCCTCACCACAAATCAGATTCTTCTGAGGAGTTCCAAGTACATTATCCTTTCCCCTGTGTAATTACCTTAACAAGCTCCAGCTGTTTTTATTCTCTGAAGGGATACTCCCTGATATACAGCTGCCTAACACCTTCGTAAGTGCAGGTCCTAAATGAGCTTTTTTCTCTGTTCCCTCACCAAAATCCAGATTCTTTTGGGGAGTTACCAGTACAGTAACCATACCAGGAAGTACTTAATTTATTAAGCAACTGCTTTTCTTAATCTCAGTGGAGATATTTACTGATAAACAGCTACCTACGCAGCATGTTCATGTCGTTCCTAAATGAGCTTTTATCTCTCTCCTCTCACCACAAATCAGATTCTTCTGAGGAGTTCCCAGTACTTTATACTTTCCCCTGTGTAATTACCTTAACAAGCTCCAGCTGTTTTTATTCTCAGAAGGTTTACTCCCTGATATACAGCTGCCTACCACATTCGAAAGTGCACCTCCTAAATGAGCTTTTTTCTCTGTTCCCTCACCACAATCCAGATTCTTTGGGAGTTACCAGTACAGTAACCATTCCAGGAAGTACTTAATTTATTAAGCTGCTGCTTTTCTTAATCTCAGTGGAGATATTTACTGATAAACAGCTACCTACGCAGTATGTTCATGTCTTTACTCAATGAGGTTTTATCTCTCCCCTCACCACAAATCAGATTCTTCTGAGGAGTTCCCAGTACATTATCCTTTCCGCTGTGTAATTACCTTAACAAGCTCCAGCTGTTTTTATTCTCAGAAGGTTTACTCCCTGATATACAGCTGCCTACCCCCTTCGTAAGTGCAGGTCCTAAATGAGCTTTTTTCTCTGTTCCTCACCACAATCCAGATTCTTTTGGGGAGTTAAAAATACAGTAACCATACCAGGAAGTACTTAATTTATTAAGCTACTGCTTTTCTTAATCTCAGTGGAGATATTTACTGATAAACAGCTACCTACGCAGCATGTTCATGTCGTTTTTAAATGAGCTTTTATCTCTCTGCCCTCACCACAAATCAGATTCTTCTGAGGAGTTCCCAGTACATTATCCTTTCCCCTGTGTTATTACCTTAACAAGCTCCAGCTGTTTTTATTCTCAGAAGGTTTACTCCCTGATATACAGCTGCCTACCCCCTTCGTAAGTGCAGGTCTTCAATGTGCTTTTTTCTCTGTTCCCTCACCACAATCCAGATTCTTTTGGGGAGTTACCAGTACAGTAACCATACCAGGAAGTACTTAATTTATTAAGCTACTGCTTTTCTTAATCTCAGTGGAGATATTTACTGATAAACAGCTACCTACGCAGCTTGTTCATGTCGTTCCTAAATGAGCTTTTTTCTCTGTTCCCTCACCACAATCCAGATTCTTTTGGGTAGTTACCAGTTCAATATCCATACCAGGAAGTAATTAATTTATTAAGCTGCTGATTTTCTTAATCACAGTGGAGACATTTACGGATAAACAGCTACGTATGCAGCATGTTCATGTCGTTCCTAAATGAGCTTTTATCTCTCTCCCCTCATCACAAATCAGATTCTTCTGAGGAGTTCCCAGTACATTGTCCTTTCCCCTGTGTAATTACCTTAACAAGGTCCAGCTGTTTTTATTCTCAGAAGTTTTACTCCCTGATATACAACTGCTGCCCCATTCGTAAGTGCAGGTCCTAAATGAGCTTTTTCTCTGTTCCCTCACCACAGTCCAGATTCTTTTGGGGAGTTACCAGTACAGTAACCATACCAGGAAGTACTTAATTTATTAAGCTACTGCTTTTCTTAATCTCAGTGGAGATATTTACTGATAAACAGCTACCTACGCAGCATGTTCATGTCCTTCCTAAATGAGTTTTTTCTCTGTTCCCTCACCACAATCCAGATTCTTTTGGGGAGTTACCAGTACAGTAACCATACCAGGAAGTACGTATTTATTAAGATACTGCTTTTCTTAATCTCAGTGGAGATATTTACTGATAAACAGCTACGTACGCAGCATGTTCATGTCGTTCCTAAATGAGCTTTTATCTCTCTCCCCTCACCACAAATCAGATTATTCTGAGGAGTTCCCAGTACATTATACTTTCCCCTGTGTAATTACCTTAACAAGCTCCAGCTCTTTTTATTCTCAGAAGCTTTACTCCCTGATATACAGCTCCCTACCCCCTTCGTAAGTGCAGGTCCTAAATGAGCTTTTTTCTCTGTTCCCTCACCACAATACAGATTCTTTTGGGGAGTTACCAGTACAGTAACCATACCAGGAAGTACTTAATTTATTAAGCTACTGCTTTTCTTAATCTCAGTGGAGATATTTACTGATAAACAGCTACCTACGCAGCATGTTCATGTCGTTCCTAAATGAGCTTTTATCTCTCTCGCCTCACCACAAATCAGATTCTTCTGAGGAGTTCCCAGTACATTATCCTTTCCCCTGTGTAATTACCTTAACAAGCTCCAGCTGTTTGTATTCTCAGAAGGTTTACTCCCTGATATACAGCTGCCTTCCCCCTTCGTAAGTGCAGGTCTTAAATGAGCATTTTTCTCTGTTCCCTCACCACAATCCAGATTCTTTTGGGGAGTTACCAGTACAGTAACCATACCAGGAAGTACTTAATTTATTAAGCTACTAATTTTCTTTATCTCAGTAGAGATATTTACTGATAAACAGCTACCTACGCAGCATGTTCATGTCGTTCCTAAATGAGCTTTTATCTCTCTCCCCTCACCACAAATCAGACTCTTCTGAGGAGTTCCAAGTACATTATCCTTTCCCCTGTGTAATTACCTTAACAAGCTCCAGCTGTTTTTATTCTCTGAAGGGATACTCCCTGATATACAGCTGCCTAACACCTTCGTAAGTGCAGGTCCTAAATGAGCTTTTTTCTCTGTTCCCTCACCAAAATCCAGATTCTTTTGGGGAGTTACCAGTACAGTAACCATACCAGGAAGTACTTAATTTATTAAGCAACTGCTTTTCTTAATCTCAGTGGAGATATTTACTGATAAACAGCTACCTACGCAGCATGTTCATGTCGTTCCTAAATGAGCTTTTATCTCTCTCCTCTCACCACAAACCAGATTCTTCTGAGGAGTTCCCAGTACTTTATCCTTTCCCCTGTGTAATTACCTTAACAAGCTCCAGCTGTTTTTATTCTCAGAAGGTTTACTCCCTGATAAACAGCTGCCTACCACATTCGAAAGTGCACCTCCTAAATGAGCTTTTTTCTCTGTTCCCTCACCACAATCCAGATTCTTTCGGGGAGTTACCAGTACAGTAACCATTCCAGGAAGTACTTAATTTATTAAGCTACTGCTTTTCTTAATCTCAGTGGAGATATTTACTGATAAACAGCTACCTACGCAGTATGTTCATGTCTTTCCTAAATGAGGTTTTATCTCTCCCCTCACCACAAATCAGATTCTTCTGAGGAGTTCCCAGTACATTATCCTTTCCGCTGTGTAATTACCTTAACAAGCTCCAGCTGTTTTTATTCTCAGAAGGTTTACTCCCTGATATACAGCTGCCTAACCCCTTCGTAAGTGCAGGTCATAAATGAGCTTTTTTCTCTGTTCCCTCACCACAATCCAGATTCTTTTGGGGAGTTAAAAATACAGTAACCATACCAGGAAGTACTTAATTTATTAAGCTACTGCTTTTCTTAATCTCAGTGGAGATATTTACTGATAAACAGCTACCTACGCAGCATGTTCATGTCGTTTTTAAATGAGCTTTTATCTCTCTGCCCTCACCACAAATCAGATTCTTCTGAGGAGGTTCCCAGTACATTATCCTTTCCCCTGTGTTATTACCTTAACAAGCTCCAGCTGTTTTTATTCTCAGAAGGTTTACTCCCTGATATACAGCAGCCTACCCCCTTCGTAAGTGCAGGTCTTCAATGTGCTTTTTTCTCTGTTCCCTCACCACAATCCAGATTCTTTTGGGGAGTTACCAGTACAGTAACCATACCAGGAAGTACTTAATTTATTAAGCTACTGCTTTTCTTAATCTCAGTGGAGATATTTACTGATAAACAGCTACCTACGCAGCTTGTTCATGTCGTTCCTAAATGAGCATTTTTCTCTGTTCCCTCACCACAATCCAGATTCTTTTGGGTAGTTACCAGTACAATATCCATACCAGGAAGTAATTAATTTATTAAGCTGCTGATTTTCTTAATCACAGTGGAGACATTTACGGATAAACAGCTACGTATGCAGCATGTTCATGTCGTTCTTAAATGAGCTTTTATCTCTCTCCCTCATCACAAATCAGATTCTTCTGAGGAGTTCCCAGTACATTGTCCTTTCCCCTGTGTAATTACCTTAACAAGGTCCAGCTGTTTTTATTCTCAGAAGTTTTACTCCCTGATATACAACTGCTGCCCCATTCGTAAGTGCAGGTCCTAAATGAGCTTTTTTCTCTGTTCCCTCACCACAATCCAGATTCTTTTGGGGAGTTACCAGTACAGTAACCATACCAGGAAGTACTTAATTTATTAAGCTACTGCTTTTCTTAATCTCAGTGGAGATATTTACTGATAAACAGCTACCTACGCAGCATGTTCATGTCCTTCCTAAATGAGTTTTTTCTCTGTTCCCTCACCACAATCCAGATTCTTTTGGGGAGTTACCAGTACAGTATCCATACCAGGAAGTACTTAATTTATTAAGCTACTGCTTTTCTTAATCTTAGTGGAGATATTTACTGATAAACAGCTACGTATGCAGCATGTTCATGTCGTTCCTAAAGGAGCTTTTATCTCTCTCCCCTCACCACAAATCAGATTCTTCTGAGGACTTCCCAGTACATTATCCTTTCCCCTGTGTAATTACCTTAACAAGCTCCAGCTGTTTTTATTCTCAGAAGGTTTACTCCCTGATATACAGCTGCCTACCCCCTTCGTAAGTGCAGGTCCTAAATGAGCTTTTTTCTCTGTTCCCTCACCACAATCCAGATTCTTTTGGGGAGTTACCAGTACAGTAACCATACCAGGAAGTACTTAATTTATTAAGCTACTGCTTTTCTTAATCTCAGTGGAGATATTTACTGATAAACAGCTACATACGCAGCATGTTCTTGTCGTTCATAAATGAGCTTTTATCTCTCTCCCCTCACCACAAACCAGATTCTTCTGAGGAGTTCCCAGTACATTATCCTTTCCCCTGTGTAATTACCTTAACAAGCTCCAGCTGTTTTTATTCTCAGAAGGTTTACTCCCTGATATACAGCTGCCTACCCCCTTCGTAAGTGCAGGTCCTAAATGAGCTTTTTTCTCTGTTCCCTCACCACAATCCAGATTCTTTTGGGGAGTTACCAGTACAGTAACCATACCAGGTAGGACTTAATTTATTAAGCTACTGCTTTTCTTAATCTCAGTGGAGATATTTACTGATAAACAGCTACATATGCAGCATGTTCATGTCGTTCTTAAATGAGCTTTTATCTCTCTCCCTTCACCACAAATCAGATTCTTCTGAGGAGTTCCCAGTACATTATCCTTTCCCCTGTGTAATTACCTTAACAAGCTCCAGCTGTTTTTATTCTCAGAAGCTTTATTCCCTGATATACAGCTGCCTACCCCCTTCGTAAGTGCAGGTCCTAAATGAGCTTTTTTCTCTGTTCCCTCACCACAATCCAGATTCTTTTGGGGAGTTACCAGTACAGTAACCATACCAGGAAGTACTTAATTTATTAAGCTACTGCTTGTCTTAATCTCAGTGGAGATATTTACTGATAAACAGCTACGTACCCAGCAGGTTCATGTCGTTCCTAAATGAGCTTTTATCTCTCTCCCCTCACCACAAATCAGATTCTTCTGAGGAGGTCCCAGTACATTATCCTTTCCCCTGTGTAATTACCTTAACATGCTCCAGCTGTTTTTATTCTCAGAAGGTTTACTCCCTGATATACAGCTGCCTACCCCCTTCGTAAGTGCAGGTCCTAAATGAGCTTTTTTCTCTGTTCCCTCACCACAATCCAGATTGTTTTGGGGAGTTACCAGTACAGTAACCATACCAGGAAGTACGTATTTATTAAGATACTGCTTTTCTTAATCTCAGTGGAGATATTTACTGATAAACAGCTACGTACGCAGCATGTTCATGTCGTTCCTAATGAGCTTTTATCTCTCTCCCCTCACCACAAATCAGATTATTCTGAGGAGTTCCCAGTACATTATACTTTCCCCTGTGTAATTACCTTAACAAGCTCCAGCTGTTTTTATTCTCAGAAGTTTTACTCCCTGATATACAGCTCCCTACCCCCTTCGTAAGTGCAGGTCCTAAATGAGCTTTTTTCTCTGTTCCCTCACCACAATACAGATTCTTTTGGGGAGTTACCAGTACAGTAACCATACCAGGAAGTACTTAATTTATTAAGCTACTGCTTTTCTTAATCTCAGTGGAGATATTTACTGATAAACAGCTACCTACGCAGCATGTTCCTGTCATTCTTAAATGAGCATTTATCTCTCTCCCCTCACCACAAATCAGATTCTTCTGAGGAGTTCCCAGTACATTATCCTTTCCCCTGTGTAATTACCTTAAAAAGCTCCAGCTGTTTTTATTCTCAGAGGGTTTACTCCCTGATATACAGCTGCCTACCCCCTTCGTAAGTGCAGGACTTAAATGAGCTTTTTTCTCTGTTCCCTCACCACAATCCAGATTCTTTTGGGGAGTTACCAGTACAGGAACCATACCAGGAAGTACTTAATTCATTAAGCTACTGCTTTTCTTAATCTCAGTGGAGATATTTACTGATAAACTGCTGACTACGCAGCATGTTCATGTCGTTCCTAAATGAGCTTCTTTCACTCTCCCCTCACCACAAATCAGATTCTTCTGAGGAGTTCCCAGTACATTATCCTTTCCCCTGTGTAATTACCTTAACAAGCTCCAGCTGTTTTTATTCTCAGAAGGTTTACTCCCTGATATACTGCTGCCTACCCCCTTCGTAAGTGCAGGTCCTAAATGAGCTTTTTTCTCTGTTCCCTCACCACAATCCAGATTCCTTTGGGGAGTTACCAATACAGTAACCATACCAGGAAGTACTTAATTTATTAAGCTACTGCTTTTCTTAATCTCAGGGGAGATATTCACTGATAAACAGCTACCTACGCAGCATGTTCATGTCGTTCCTAAATGAGCTTTTATCTCTCTCCCCTCATCAAAAATCAGATTCTTCTGAGGAGTTCCCAGTACATTATCCTTTCCCCTGTGTAATTACCTTAACAAGCTCCAGCTGTTTTTATTCTCAGAAGATTTAATCCCTGATATACAGCTGCCTAACCCCTTCGTAAGTGCAGGTCCTAAATGAGCTTTTTTCTCTGTTCCCTCACCACAATCCAGATTCTTTTGGGGAGTTACCAGTACAGTAACCATACCAGGAAGTACTTAATTTATTAAGCTACTGCTTTTCTTAATCTCAGTGGAGATATTTACTGATAAACTGCTACCTACGCACCATGTTCATGTCGTTCCTAAATGAGCTTTTATCTCTCTCCCCTCACCACAAATCAGATTCTTCTGAGGAGGTCCCAGTACATTATCCTTTCCCCTGTGTAATTACCTTAACATGTTCCAGCTGTTTTAATTCTCAGAAGGTTTACTCCCTGATATACAGCTGCCTACCCCCTTCGTAAGTGCAGGTCCTAAATGAGCTTTTTTCTCTGTTCCCTCACCACAATCCAGATTCTTTTGGGGAGTTACCAGTGCAGTAACCATACCAGGAAGTACTTAATTTATTAAGCTACTGCTTTTCTTAATCTCAGTGGAGATATTTACTGATAAACAGCTACCTACGCACCATGTTCATGTCGTTCCTAAATGAGCTTTTATCTCTCTCCCCTCACCACAAATCAGATTCTTCTGAGGAGGTCCCAGTACATTATCCTTTCCCCTGTGTAATTACCTTACCATGCTCCAGCTGTTTTTATTCTCAGAAGGTTTACTCCCTGATATACAGCTGCCTACCCCCTTTGTAAGTGCAGGTCCTAAATGAGCTTTTTTCTCTGTTCCCTCACCACAATCCAGATTCTTTTGGGAGTTACCAGTACAGTAACCATACCAGGAAGTACTTAATTTATTAAGATACTGCTTTTCTTAATCTCAGTGGAGATATTTACTGATAAACAGCTACGTACGCAGCATGTTCATGTCGTTCCTAAATGAGCTTTTATCTCTCTCCCCTCACCACAAATCAGATTATTCTGAGGAGTTCCCAGTACATTATCCTTTCCCCTGTGTAATTACCTTAACAAGCTCCAGCTGTTTTTATTCTCAGAAATTTTACTCCCTCATATACAGCTGCCTACCCCCTTCATAAGTGCAGTTCCTAAATGAGCTTTTTTCTCTGTTCCCTCACCACAATCCAGATTCTTTTGGGCAGTTACCAGTACAGTAACCATACCAGGAAGTACTTAATTTATTAAGCTACTGCTTTTCTTAATCTCAGTGGAGATATTTACTAATAAACAGCTACCTACGCAGCATGTTCCTGTCATTCTTAAATGAGCATTTATCTCTCTCCCCTCACCACAAATCAGATTCTTCTGAGGAGTTCCCAGTACATTATCCTTTCCCCTGTGTAATTACCTTAATAAGCTCCAGCTGTTTTTATTCTCAGAAGGATACTCCCTGATATACAGCTGCCTACCCCCTTCGTAAGTGCAGGACTTAAATGAGCTTTTTTCTCTGTTCCCTCACCACAATCCAGATTCTTTTGGGGAGTTACCAGTAGAGGAACCATACCAGGAAGTACTTAATTCATTAAGCTACTACTTTTCTTAATGTCAGTGGAGATATTTACTGATAAACTGCTACCTATGCAGCATGTTCATTTCGTTCCTAAATGTGCTCTTTCAATCTCCCCTCACCACAAATCAGATTCTTCTGAGGAGTTCCCAGTACATTATCCTTTCCCCTGTGTAATTACCTTAACAAGCTCCAGCTGTTTTTATTCTCAGAAGGTTTACTCCCTGATATACTGCTGCCTACCCCCTTCGTAAGTGCAGGTCCTAAATGAGCTTTTTTCTCTGTTCCATCACCACAATCCAGATTCCTTTGGGGAGTTACCATACAGTAACCATACCAGGAAATACTTAATTTATTAAGCTACTGCTTTTCTTAATCTCAGTGGAGATATTTACGGATAAACAGCTACGTACACATCATGTTCATGTCGTTCCTAAATGAGCTTTTATCTCTCTCCCCTCACCACAAATCAGATTCTTCTGAGGAGTTCCCACTACATTATCCTTTCCCCTGTGTAATTACCTTAACAAGCTCCAGCTGTTTTTATACTCAGAAGGTTTACTCCCTGATATACAACTGCCTACCCCCTTCGTAAGGGCAGGTCTTAAATGAGCTTTTTTCTCTGTTCCCTCACCACAATCCAGATTCTTTTGGGGAGTTACCAGTACAGTAACCATACCAGGAAGTACTTAATTTATTAAGCTACTGCTGTTCTTAATCTCAGTGGAGATATTTACTGATAATCAGCTACCTACGCAGCATGTTCATGTCGTTCCTAAATGAGCTTTTATCTCTCTCCCCTCACCACTAATCAGATTCTTCTGAGGAGTTCTCAGTACATTATCCTTTCCCCTGTGTAATTACCTTAACAAGCTCCAGCTATTTTTATTCTCAGAAGGTTTACTTCCTGATATATAGCTGCCTAACCCCTTCGTAAGTTCAGGTCCTAAATGAGCTTTTTTCTCTGTTTCCTCACTACAATCCAGATTCTATTGGGGAGTTACCAGTACAGTAATCATACCAGGAAATACTTAATTTATTAAGCTACTGCTTTTCTTAATCTCAGTGGAGATGTTTACTGATAAAAAGCTATCTACGCAGCATGTTCATGTCGTTCCTAAATGAGCTTTTATCTCTCTCCCCTCACCACAAATCAGATTCTTCTGAGGAGTTCCAAGTACATTATCCTTTCCCCTGTGTAATTACCTTAACAAGCTCCAGCTGTTTTTATTCTCTGAAGGGATACTCCCTGATATACAGCTGCCTAACACCTTCGTAAGTGCAGGTCCTAAATGAGCTTTTTTCTCTGTTCCCTCACCAAAATCCAGATTCTTTTGGGGAGTTACCAGTACAGTAACCATACCAGGAAGTACTTAATTTATTAAGCAACTGCTTTTCTTAATCTCAGTGGAGATATTTACTGATAAACAGCTACCTACGCAGCATGTTCATGTCGTTCCTAAATGAGCTTTTATCTCTCTCCTCTCACCACAAATCAGATTCTTCTGAGGAGTTCCCAGTACTTTATACTTTCCCCTGTGTAATTACCTTAACAAGCTCCAGCTGTTTTTATTCTCAGAAGGTTTACTCCCTGATATACAGCTGCCTACCACATTCGAAAGTGCACCTCCTAAATGAGCTTTTTTCTCTGTTCCCTCACCACAATCCAGATTCTTTCGGGGAGTTACCAGTACAGTAACCATTCCAGGAAGTACTTAATTTATTAAGCTGCTGCTTTTCTTAATCTCAGTGGAGATATTTACTGATAAACAGCTACCTACGCAGTATGTTCATGTCTTTACTCAATGAGGTTTTATCTCTCCCCTCACCACAAATCAGATTCTTCTGAGGAGTTCCCAGTACATTATCCTTTCCGCTGTGTAATTACCTTAACAAGCTCCAGCTGTTTTTATTCTCAGAAGGTTTACTCCCTGATATACAGCTGCCTACCCCCTTCGTAAGTGCAGGTCCTAAATGAGCTTTTTTCTCTGTTCCCTCACCACAATCCAGATTCTTTTGGGGAGTTAAAAATACAGTAACCATACCAGGAAGTACTTAATTTATTAAGCTACTGCTTTTCTTAATCTCAGTGGAGATATTTACTGATAAACAGCTACCTACGCAGCATGTTCATGTCGTTTTTAAATGAGCTTTTATCTCTCTGCCCTCACCACAAATCAGATTCTTCTGAGGAGTTCCCAGTACATTATCCTTTCCCCTGTGTTATTACCTTAACAAGCTCCAGCTGTTTTTATTCTCAGAAGGTTTACTCCCTGATATACAGCTGCCTACCCCCTTCGTAAGTGCAGGTCTTCAATGTGCTTTTTTCTCTGTTCCCTCACCACAATCCAGATTCTTTTGGGGAGTTACCAGTACAGTAACCATACCAGGAAGTACTTAATTTATTAAGCTACTGCTTTTCTTAATCTCAGTGGAGATATTTACTGATAAACAGCTACCTACGCAGCTTGTTCATGTCGTTCCTAAATGAGCTTTTTTCTCTGTTCCCTCACCACAATCCAGATTCTTTTGGGTAGTTACCAGTTCAATATCCATACCAGGAAGTAATTAATTTATTAAGCTGCTGATTTTCTTAATCACAGTGGAGACATTTACGGATAAACAGCTACGTATGCAGCATGTTCATGTCGTTCCTAAATGAGCTTTTATCTCTCTCCCCTCATCACAAATCAGATTCTTCTGAGGAGTTCCCAGTACATTGTCCTTTCCCCTGTGTAATTACCTTAACAAGGTCCAGCTGTTTTTATTCTCAGAAGTTTTACTCCCTGATATACAACTGCTGCCCCATTCGTAAGTGCAGGTCCTAAATGAGCTTTTTTCTCTGTTCCCTCACCACAGTCCAGATTCTTTTGGGGAGTTACCAGTACAGTAACCATACCAGGAAGTACTTAATTTATTAAGCTACTGCTTTTCTTAATCTCAGTGGAGATATTTACTGATAAACAGCTACCTACGCAGCATGTTCATGTCCTTCCTAAATGAGTTTTTTCTCTGTTCCCTCACCACAATCCAGATTCTTTTGGGGAGTTACCAGTACAGTAACCATACCAGGAAGTACGTATTTATTAAGATACTGCTTTTCTTAATCTCAGTGGAGATATTTACTGATAAACAGCTACGTACGCAGCATGTTCATGTCGTTCCTAAATGAGCTTTTATCTCTCTCCCCTCACCACAAATCAGATTATTCTGAGGAGTTCCCAGTACATTATACTTTCCCCTGTGTAATTACCTTAACAAGCTCCAGCTGTTTTTATTCTCAGAAGTTTTACTCCCTGATATACAGCTCCCTACCCCCTTCGTAAGTGCAGGTCCTAAATGAGCTTTTTTCTCTGTTCCCTCACCACAATACAGATTCTTTTGGGGAGTTACCAGTACAGTAACCATACCAGGAAGTACTTAATTTATTAAGCTACTGCTTTTCTTAATCTCAGTGGAGATATTTACTGATAAACAGCTACCTACGCAGCATGTTCCTGTCATTCTTAAATGAGCATTTATCTCTCTCCCCTCACCACAAATCAGATTCTTCTGAGGAGTTCCCAGTACATTATCCTTTCCCCTGTGTAATTACCTTAATAAGCTCCAGCTGTTTTTATTCTCAGAGGGTTTACTCCCTGATATACAGCTGCCTACCCCCTTCGTAAGTGCAGGACTTAAATGAGCTTTTTTCTCTGTTCCCTCACCACAATCCAGATTCTTTTGGGGAGTTACCAGTACAGGAACCATACCAGGAAGTACTTAATTCATTAAGCTACTGCTTTTCTTAATCTCATTGGAGATATTTACTGATAAACTGCTGACTACGCAGCATATTCATGTCGTTCCTAAATGAGCTTCTTTCACTCTCCCCTCACCACAAATCAGATTCTTCTGAGGAGTTCCCAGTACATTATCCTTTCCCCTGTGTAATTACCTTAACAAGCTCCAGGTGTTTTTATTCTCAGAAGGTTTACTCCCTGATATACTGCTGCCTACCCCCTTCGTAAGTGCAGGTCCTAAATGAGCTTTTTTCTCTGTTCCCTCACCACAATCCAGATTCCTTTGGGGAGTTACCAATACAGTAACCATACCAGGAAGTACTTAATTTATTAAGCTACTGCTTTTCTTAATCTCAGGGGAGATATTCACTGATAAACAGCTACCTACGCAGCATGTTCATGTCGTTCCTAAATGAGCTTTTATCTCTCTCCCCTCATCAAAAATCAGATTCTTCTGAGGAGTTCCCAGTACATTATCCTTTCCCCTGTGTAATTACCTTAACAAGCTCCAGCTGTTTTTATTCTCAGAAGATTTAATCCCTGATATACAGCTGCCTAACCCCTTCGTAAGTGCAGGTCCTAAATGAGCTTTTTTCTCTGTTCCCTCACCACAATCCAGATTCTTTTGGGGAATTACCAGTACAGTAACCATACCAGGAAGTACTTAATTTATTAAGCTACTGCTTTTCTTAATCTCAGTGGAGATATTTACTGATAAACTGCTACCTACGCACCATGTTCATGTCGTTCCTAAATGAGCTTTTATCTCTCTCCCCTCACCACAAATCAGATTCTTCTGAGGAGGTCCCAGTACATTATCCTTTCCCCTGTGTAATTACCTTAACATGTTCCAGCTGTTTTAATTCTCAGAAGGTTTACTCCCTGATATACAGCTGCCTACCCCCTTCGTAAGTGCAGGTCCTAAATGAGCTTTTTTCTCTGTTCCCTCACCACAATCCAGATTCTTTTGGGGAGTTACCAGTGCAGTAACCATACCAGGAAGTACTTAATTTATTAAGCTACTGCTTTTCTTAATCTCAGTGGAGATATTTACTGATAAACAGCTACCTACGCACCATGTTCATGTCGTTCCTAAATGAGCTTTTATCTCTCTCCCCTCACCACAAATCAGATTCTTCTGAGGAGGTCCCAGTACATTATCCTTTCCCCTGTGTAATTACCTTAACATGCTCCAGCTGTTTTTATTCTCAGAAGGTTTACTCCCTGATATACAGCTGCCTACCCCCTTTGTAAGTGCAGGTCCTAAATGAGCTTTTTTCTCTGTTCCCTCACCACAATCCAGATTCTTTTGGGGAGTTACCAGTACAGTAACCATACCAGGAAGTACTTAATTTATTAAGATACTGCTTTTCTTAATCTCAGTGGAGATATTTACTGATAAACAGCTACGTACGCAGCATGTTCATGTCGTTCCTAAATGAGCTTTTATCTCTCTCCCCTCACCACAAATCAGATTATTCTGAGGAGTTCCCAGTACATTATCCTTTCCCCTGTGTAATTACCTTAACAAGCTCCAGCTGTTTTTATTCTCAGAAATTTTACTCCCTGATATACAGCTGCCTACCCCCTTCATAAGTGCAGTTCCTAAATGAGCTTTTTTCTCTGTTCCCTCACCACAATCCAGATTCTTTTGGGCAGTTACCAGTACAGTAACCATACCAGGAAGTACTTAATTTATTAAGCTACTGCTTTTCTTAATCTCAGTGGAGATATTTACTGATAAACAGCTAACTACGCAGCATGTTCCTGTCATTCTTAAATGAGCATTTATCTCTCTCCCCTCACCACAAATCAGATTCTTCTGAGGAGTTCCCAGTACATTATCCTTTCCCCTGTGTAATTACCTTAATAAGCTCCAGCTGTTTTTATTCTCAGAAGGGATACTCCCTGATATACAGCTGCCTACCCCCTTCGTAAGTGCAGGACTTAAATGAGCTTTTTTCTCTGTTCCCTCACCACAATCCAGATTCTTTTGGGGAGTTACCAGTAGAGGAACCATACCAGGAAGTACTTAATTCATTAAGCTACTACTTTTCTTAATCTCAGTGGAGATATTTACTGATAAACTGCTACCTATGCAGCATGTTCATTTCGTTCCTAAATGTGCTCTTTCAATCTCCCCTCACCACAAATCAGATTCTTCTGAGGAGTTCCCAGTACATTATCCTTTCCCCTGTGTAATTACCTTAACAAGCTCCAGCTGTTTTTATTCTCAGAAGGTTTACTCCCTGATATACTGCTGCCTACCCCCTTCGTAAGTGCAGGTCCTAAATGAGCTTTTTTCTCTGTTCCATCACCACAATCCAGATTCCTTTGGGGAGTTACCAATACAGTAACCATACCAGGAAGTACTTAATTTATTAAGCTACTGCTTTTCTTAATCTCAGTGGAGATATTTACGGATAAACAGCTACGTACCCATCATGTTCATGTCGTTCCTAAATGAGCTTTTATCTCTCTCCCCTCACCACAAATCAGATTCTTCTGAGGAGTTCCCACTACATTATCCTTTCCCCTGTGTAATTACCTTAACAAGCTCCAGCTGTTTTTATACTCAGAAGGTTTACTCCCTGATATACAACTGCCTACCCCCTTCGTAAGGGCAGGTCCTAAATGAGCTTTTTTCTCTGTTCCCTCACCACAATCCAGATTCTTTTGGGGAGTTTCCAGTACAGTAACCATACCAGGAAGTACTTAATTTATTAAGCTACTGCTGTTCTTAATCTCAGTGGAGATATTTACTGATAATCAGCTACCTACGCAGCATGTTCATGTCGTTCCTAAATGAGCTTTTATCTCTCTCCCCTCACCACTAATCAGATTCTTCTGAGGAGTTCTCAGTACATTATCCTTTCCCCTGTGTAATTACCTTAACAAGCTCCAGCTATTTTTATTCTCAGAAGGTTTACTTCCTGATATATAGCTGCCTAACCCCTTCGTAAGTTCAGGTCCTAAATGAGCTTTTTTCTCTGTTTCCTCACTACAATCCAGATTCTATTGGGGAGTTACCAGTACAGTAATCATACCAGGAAATACTTAATTTATTAAGCTACTGCTTTTCTTAATCTCAGTGGAGATGTTTACTGATAAACAGCTACCTACGCAGCATGTTCATGTCGTTTATAAATGAGCTTTTATCTCTCTCCACTCACCACAAATCAGATTCTTCTGAGGAGTTCCCAGTACATTATCCTTTCCCCTGTGTAATTACCTTAACAAGCTTCAGCTGTTTTTATTCTCAGAAGTTTTACTCCCTGATATACAGCTGCCTACCCCCTTCGTAAGTGCAGGTCCTAAATGAGCTTTTTTCTCTGTTCCCTCACCACAATCCAGATTCTTTTGGGGAGTTACCAGTACAGTATCCATACCAGGAAGTACTTAATTTATTAAGCTACTGCTTTTCTTAATCTCAGTGGAGATATTTGCTGATAAACAGCTCCGTATTCATCATGTTCATGTCGTTCCTTAATGAGCTTTTATGTCTCTCCCCTCACCACAACTCAGATTCTTCTGAGGAGTTCGCAGTACATTATCCTTTCCCCTGTGTATTTACCTTAACAAGCTCCAGCTGATTTTATTCTCAGAAGGTTTACTCCCTGATACACAGCGGCCTATCCCCTTCGTAAGTGCAGGTCCTAAATGAGCTTTTTTCTCTGTTCCCTCACCACAATCCAGATTCTTTTGGGGAGTTACCAGTACAGTAACCATACCAGGAAGTACTTAATTTATTAAGCTACTGCTTTTCTTGATCTCAGTGGACATATTTACTGATAAACAGCTACCTAAGCAGCATGTTCATGTCGTTCTTAAATGAGCTATTATCTCTCTCCACTCACCACAAATCAGATTCTTCTTAGGAGTTCCCAGTACATTATCGTTTCCCCTGTGTAATTACCTTAACAAGCTACAGCTGTTATTATTCTCAGAAGATTTACTCCCTGATATACAGCTGCCTACCCCCTTCGTAAGTGCAGGTCTTAAATGAGCTTTTTTCTCTGTTCCCTCACCACAATCCAGATTCTTTTGGGGAGTTACCAGTATAGTAACCATACTAGGAAGTACTTAATTTATTAAGCTCCTGCTTTTCTTAATCTCAGTCGAGATATTTACTGATAAACAGCTACCTACGCAGCATGTTCATGTCGTTCCTAAATGAGCTTTTATCTCTCTCCCCTCCCCACAAATCAGATTCTTCTGAGGAGTTCCCAGTACATTATCCTTTCCCCTGTGTAATTACCTTAACAAGCTTCAGCTGTTTTTATTCTCAGAAGGTTTACTCCCTGATACACAGCTGCCTACCCCCTTCGTAAGTGCAGGTCCTAAATGAGCTTTTTTCTCTGTTCCCTCACCACAATCCAGATTCTTTTGGGGAGTTACCAGTACAGTATCCATACCAGGAAGTACTTAATTTATTACGCTACTGCTTTTCTTAATGTCAGTGGAGATATTTACTGATAAACAGCTACGTATGCAGCATATACATGTCGTTCCTAAATGAGCTTTTATCTCTCTCCCCTCACCACAAATCAGATTCTTCTGAGGAGTTCCCAGTACATTATCCTTTCCCCTGTGTAATTACCTTAACAAGCTCCAGCTGTTTTTATTCTCAGAAGTTTTACTCCCTGATATACAGCTGCCTACCCCCTTGGTAAGTGCAGGTCCTAAATGAGCTTTTTTCTCTGTTCCCTCACCACAATCCAGATTATTTTGGGGAGTTACCAGTACAGTAACCATACCAGGATTTACTTAACTTATTAAGCTACTGCTTTTGTTAATCTCAGTGGATATATTTACTGATAAACAGCTACCTACGCAGCATGTTCATGTCGTTCTTAATGAGCTGTTATCTCTCTCCCCTCACCACAAATCAGATTCTTCTGGGGAGTTCCCAGTACATTATCCTTTCCCCTGTGTAATTACCTTAACAAGCTCCAGCTGTTTTTATTCTCAGAAGGTATACTCCCGGATATACAGCTGCCTACCCCCTTCGTAAGTGCAGGTCCTAAATGAGCTTTTTTCTCTGTTCCCTCACCACAATCTAGATTGTTTTTGGGAGTTACCAGTACAGTAAACATACCAGGAAGTACTTAATTTATTAAGCTACTGCTTTTCTTAATCTCAGTGGAGATATTTACGGATAAACAGCTACCTACGCAGCATGTTCATGTCTGTCCTACATGAGCTTTTATCTCTCTCCCCTCACCACAAATCAGATTCTTCTGAGGAGTTCCCAGTACATTATCCTTTCCCCTGTGTAATTACCTTAACAAGCTCCAGCTGTTTTTATTCTCAGAAGGTTTACTCCCTGATATACAGCTGCCTACCCCCTTTTAAGTGCAGGTCCAATGAGATTTTTTCTCTGTTCCCTCACCACAATCCAGATTCTTTTGGCGAGTTACCAGTACAGTAACCATACCAGGAAGTACTTAATTTATTAAGCTACTGCTTTTCTTAATCTCAGTGGAGGTATTTACTGATAAACAGCTACCTACGCAGCATGTTCATGTCGTTCCTAATTGAGCTTTTATCTCTCTCCCCTCACCACAAATCAGATTCTTCTGAGGAGATCCCAGTACATTATCCTTTCCCCTGTGTAATTACCTTATCAAGCTCCAGCTGTTTTTATTCTCAGAAGGTTTACTCCCTGATATACAGCTGCCTACCACCTTCGTAAGTCGTCCTAA
>NW_025957306.1:0-40592 GCF_023159225.1 Perognathus longimembris pacificus | reverse complement strand
AGAGAGATAAAAGCTCATTTAGGAACGACAGGAACATGCTGCGTAGGTAGCTGTTTATCAGTAAATATCTCCACTGAGATTAAGAAAAGCAGTAGCTTAATAAATTAAGTACTTCCTGGTATGGTTACAGTACTGGTAACTCCCCAAAAGAATCTGGATTGTGGTGAGGGTAGAGAGAAAAAAGCTCATTTAGGACCTGCACTTACGAAGGGGGTAGGCAGCTGTATATGAGGGAGTAAACCTTCTGAGAATAAATACAGCTGGAGCTTGTTACGGTAATTACACAGGGGAAAGGATAATGTACTGGGAACTCCTCAGAAGAATCTGATTTGTGGTGAAGGGAGAGAGATAAAAGCTCATTTAGGAACGACATGAACATGCTGCGTAGGTAGCTGTTTATCAGTAAATATCTCCACTGAGATTAAGAAAAGCAGTAGCTTAATAAATTAAGTACTTCCTGGTATGGTTACTGTACTGGTAAGTCCCCAAAAGAATCTGGATTGTGGTGAGGGAACAGAGAAAAAAGCTCATTTAGGACCTGCACTTACGAAGGGGGTAGGCAGCTGTATATCAGGGAGTAAACCTTCTGCGAATAAAAACAGCTGGAGCTTGTTAAGGTAATTACACAGGGGAAAGGATAATGTACTGGGAACTCCTCAGAAGAATCTGATTTGTGGTGAGGGGAGAGAGATAAAAGCTCATTTAGGAACGACATGAACATGCTGCGTAGGTAGCTGTTTATCAGTAAATATCTCCTCTGAGATTAAGAAAAGCAGTAGCTTAATAAATTAAGTACATCCTTGTGTGGTTACTGTACTGGTAACTCCCCAAAAGAATCTGGATTGTGGTGAGGGAACAGAGAAAAAAGCTCATTTAGGACCTGCACTTACCAAGGGGGTAGGCAGCTGTATATCAGGGAGTAAACCTTCTGAGAATAAAAACAGCTGGAGCTTGTTAAGGTAATTACACAGGGGAAAGGATAATGTACTGGGAACTCCTCAGAAGAATCTGATTTGTGGTGAGGGGAGAGAGATAAAAGCTCATTTTGGAACGACATGAACATGCTGCGTAGGTAGCTGTTTATCAGTAAATATCTCCACTGAGATTAAGAAAAGCAGTAGCTTAATAAATTAAGTACTTCCTGGTATGGTTACTGTACTGGTAACTCGCCAAAAGAATCTGGATTGTGGTGAGGGAACAGAGAAAAAAGCTCATTTAGGACCTGCACTTACGAAGGGGGTGGGCAGCTGTATAGCAGGGAGTTAACCATCTGAGAATAAAAACAGCTGGAGCTTGTTAAGGTAATTACACAGGGGAAAGGATAAAGTACTGGGAACTCCTCAGAAGAATATGATTTGTGGTGAGGGGAGAGAGATAAAAGCTCATTTAGGAACGACATAAACATGCTGCGTACGTTGCTGTTTATCAGTAAATATCTCCACTGAGATTAACAAAAGAAGTATCTTAATAAATTAAGTACTTCCTGGTATGGTTACTGTACTGGTAACTCCCCAAAAGAATCTGGATTGTGGTGAGGGAACAGAGAAAAAAGCTCATTTAGGACCTGCACTTATGCAGGGGGTAGGCAGTTGTATATCAGGGAGTGAACCTTCTGAGAATAAAAACAGCTGGAGCTTGTTAAGGTAATTACACAGGGGAAAGGATAATGTACTGGGAACTCCTCAGAAGAATCTGATTTGTGGTGAGGGGAGAGAGATAAAAGCTCATTTAGGAACGACATGAACATGCTGCGTAGGTAGCTGTTTATCAGTAAATATCTCCACTGAGATTAAGAAAAGCAGTAGCTTAATAAATTAAGTACTTCCTGGTATGGTTACTGTACTGGTAACTCCTCCAAAAGAATCTGGATTGTGGTGAGGGAACAGAGAAAAAAGCTCATTTAGGACCTGCACTTACGAAGGGGGTAGGCAGCTGTATATCAGGGAGTAAACCTTCTGAGAATAAAAACAGCTGGAGCTTGTTAAGGTAATTACACAGGGGAAAGGATAATGTACTGGAAACTCCTCAGAAGAATCTGATTGTGGTGAGGGGAGAGAGATAAAAGCTCATTTAGGAACGACATGAACATGCTGCGTAGGTAGCTGTTTATCAGTAAATATCTCCACTGAGATTAAGAAAAGCAGTAGCTTAATAAATTAAGTACTTCCTGGTATGGTTACTGTACTGGTAACTCCCCAAAAGAATCTGAATTGTGGTGAGGGAACAGAGAAAAAGCTCATTTAGGACCTGCACTTCCGAAGGGGGTAGGCAGCTGTATATCAGGCAGTAAACCTTCTGAGAATAAAAACAGCTGGAGCTTGTTAAGGTAATTACACAGGGGAAAGGATAATGTACTGGGAACTCCTCCGAAGAATCTGATTTGTGGTGAGGGGAGAGAGATAAAAGCTCATTTAGGAACGACATGAACATGCTGCGTACGTAGCTGTTTATCAGTAAATATCTCCACTGAGATTAAGAAAAGCAGTAGCTTAATAAATTAAGTACTTCCTGGTATGGTTGCTGTACTGGTAACTCCCAAAAGAATCTGGATTGTGGTGAGGGAACAGAGAAAAAGCTCATTTAGGACCTGCACTTACGAAGGGGGTAGGCAGCTGTATATCAGGGAGTAACCTTCTGAGAATAAAAACAGCTGGAGCTGTTAAGGTAATTACACAGGGTTAATTATAAAGTACTGGGAACTTCAGAAGAATCTGATTTGTGGTGAGGGGAGAGAGATAAAAGCTCATTTAGGAACGACATGAACATGCTACTAGGTAGCTGTTTATCAGTAAATATCTCCACTGAGATTAACAAAAGAAGTAGCTTAAAAATAAGTACTTCCTGGTATGGTTACTGTACTGGTAACTCCCCAAAAGAATCTGGATTGTGGTGAGGGAACAGAGAAAAAAGCTCATTTAGGACCTGCACTTATGCAGGGGGTAGGCAGCTGTATATCAGGGAGTGAACCTTCTGAGAATAAAAACAGCTGGAGCTTGTTAAGGTAATTACACAGGGGAAAGGATAATGTACTGGGAACTCCTCAGAAGAATCTGATTTGTGGTGAGGGGAGAGAGATAAAAGCTCATTTAGGAACGACATGAACATGCTGCGTAGGTAGCTGTTTATCAGTAAATATCTCCACTGAGATTAAGAAAAGCAGTAGCTTAATAAATTAAGTACTTCCTGGTATGGTTACTGTACTGGTAACTCCCCAAAAGAATCTGGATTGTGGTGAGGGAACAGAGAAAAACGCTCATTTAGGACCTGAACTTACGAAGGGGGTAGGCAGCTGTATATCAAGGAGTAAACCTTCTGAGAATAAAAACAGCTGGAGCTTGTTAAGGTAATTACACAGGGGAAAGGATAATGTACTGGGAACTCCTCAGAAGAATCTGACTTGTGGTGAGGGGAGAGAGATAAAAGCTCATTTAGGAACGACATGAACTGCTGCGTACGTAGCTGTTTATCAGTAAATATGTCCACTGAGATTAAGAAAAGAAGTAGCTTATAAATTAAGTACTTCCTGGTATGGTTACTGTACTGGTAACTCCCCAAAAGAATCTGGATTGTGGTGAGGGAACAGAGAAAAAAGCTCATTTAGGACCTGCACTTACGCAGGGGGTAGGCAGCTGTATATCAGGGAGTAAACCTTCTGAGAATAAAAACAGCTGGAGCTTGTTAAGGTAATTACACAGGGGAAAGGATAATGTACTGGGAACTCCTCAGAAGAATCTGATTTGTGGTGAGGGGAGAGAGATAAAAGCTCATTTAGGAACGACATGAACATGCTGGTAGGTAGCTGTTTATCAGTAAATATCTCCCTGAGATTAAGAAAAGCAGTAGCTTAATAAATTAAGTACTTACTGGTATGGTTACTGTACTGGTAACTCCCCAAAAGAATCTGGATTGTGGTGAGGGAACAGAGAAAAAAGCTCATTTAGGACCTGCACTTACAAGGGGGTAGGCAGCTGTATATCAGGGAGTAAACCTTCTGAGAATAAAAACAGCTGGAGCTTGTTAAGGTAATTACACAGGGGAAAGGATAATGTACTGGGAACTCCTCAGAAGAATCTGATTTGTGGTGAGGGGAGAGAGTTAAAAGCTCATTTAGGAACGACATGAACATGCTGCGTAGGTAGCTGTTTATCAGTAAATATCTCCACTGAGATTAAGAAAAGCAGTAGCTTAATAAATTAAGTACTTCCTGGTATGGTTACTGTACTGGTAACTCCCAAAAGAATCTGGATTGTGGTGAGGGAACAGAGAAAAAAGCTCATTTAGGACCTGCACTTACGAAGGGGGTAGGCAGCTGTATATCAGGGAGTAAACCTTCTGAGAATAAAAACAGCTGGAGCTTGTTAAGGTAATTACACAGGGGAAAGGATAATGTACTGGAACTCCTCAGAAGAATCTGATTGTGGTGAGGGGAGAGAGATAAAAGCTCATTTAGGAACGACAGGAACATGCTGCGTAGGTAGCTGTTTATCAGTAAATATCTCCACTGAGATTAAGAAAAGCAGTAGCTTAATAAATTAAGTACTTCCTGGTATGGTTACTGTACTGGTAACTCCCCAAAAGAATCTGAATTGTCTTGAGGGAACAGAGAAAAAAGCTCATTTAAGACCTGCACTTCCGAAGGGGGTAGGCAGCTGTATATCAGGCAGTAAACCTTCTGAGAATAAAAACAGCTGGAGCTTGTTAAGGTAATTACACAGGGGAAAGGATAATGTACTGGGAACTCCTCCGAAGAATCTGATTCGTGGTGAGGGGAGAGAGATAAAAGCTCATTTAGGAACGACATGAACATGCTGCGTACGTAGCTGTTTATCAGTAAATATCTCCACTGAGATTAAGAAAAGCAGTAGCTTAATAAATTAAGTACTTCCTGGTATGGTTTCTGTACTGGTAACTCCCCAAAAGAATCTGGATTGTGGTGAGGGAACAGAGAAAAATGCTCATTTAGGACCTGTATTTACGAAGGGGGTAGGCAGCTGTATATCAGGGAGAAAACCTTCTGAGAATAAAAACAGCTGGAGCTTGTTAAGGTAATTACACAGGGGAAATTATAAAGTACTGGGAACTCCTCAGAAGAATCTGATTTGTGGTGACGGGAGAGAGATAAAAGCTTATTTAGGAACGACATGAACATGCTGCGTAGGTAGCTGTTTATCAGTAAATATCTCCACTGAGATTAAGAAAAGCAGTAGCTTAATAAATTAAGTACTTCCTGGTATGGTTACTGTACTGGTAACTCCCCAAAAGAATCTGGATTGTGGTGAGGGAACAGAGAAAAAAGCTAATTTATGATCTGCACTTACGAAGGGGGTAGGCAGCTGTTTATTAGGGAGTAAACCTTCTGAGAATAAAAACAGCTGGAGCTTGTTAAGGTAATTACACAGGGGAAAGGATAATGTACTGGGAACTCCTCAGAAGAATCTGATTTGTGGTGAGGGGAGAGAGATAAAAGCTCATTAAGAACGACATGAACATGCTGCGTACGTATCTGTTTATCAGTAAATATCTCCACTGAGATATAGAAAAGCAGTAGCTTAATAAATTAAGTACTTCCTGGTATGGTTACTCTATTGGTAACTCCCCAAAAGAATCTGGATTGTGGTGAGGGAACAGAGAAAAAAGCTCATTTAGGACCTGCACTGACGAAGGGGGTAGGCAGCTGTATATCAGGGAGTAAACCTTCTGAGAATAAAAACAGCTGGAGCTGGTTAAGGTAATTCCACAGGGTTAATTATAAAGTACTGGGAACGATTCAGAAGAATCTGATTTGTGGTGAGGGGAGAGAGATAAAAGCTCATTTAGGAACGACATGAACATGCTGCCTAGGTAGCTGTTTATCAGTAAATATCTCCACTGAGATTAAGAAAAGCAGTAGCTTAATAAAATAAGTACTTCCTGGTATGGTTACTGTACTGGTAACTCCCCAAAAGAATCTGGATTGTGGTGAGGGAACAGAGAAAAATGCTCATTTAGGACCTGCACTTTCGAAGGGGGTAGGCAGCTGTATATCAGGGAGTAAACCTTCTGAGAATAAAAACAGCTGGAGCTTGTTAAGGTAATTACACAGGGGAAATTATAAAGTACTGGGAACTCCTCAGAAGAATCTGATTTGTGGTGACGGGAGAGAGATAAAAGCTCATTTAGGAACGACATGAACATGCTGCGTAGGTAGCTGTTTATCAGTAAATATCTCCACTGAGATTAAGAAAAGCAGTAGCTTAAAAAATTAAGTACTTCCTGGTATGGTTACTGTACTGGTAACTCCCCAAAAGAATCTGGATTGTGGTGAGGGAACAGAGATAAAAGCTCATTTAGGACCTGCACTTATGAAGGGGGTAGGCAGCTGTATATCAGGGAGTAAACCTTCTGAGAATAAAAACAGCTGGAGCTTGTTAAGGTAATTACACAGGGGAAAGGATAATGTACTGGGAACTCCTCAGAAGAATCTGATTTGTGGTGAGGGGAGAGAGATAAAAGCTCATTTAGGAACGACATGAACATGCTGCGTAGGTAGCTGTTTATCAGTAAATATCTCCACTGAGATTAAGAAAAGCAGTAGCTTAATAAATTAAGTACTTCCTGGTATGGTTACTGTACTGGTAACTCCCCAAAAGAATCTGGATTGTGGTGAGGGAACAGAGAAAAAAGCTCATTTAGGACCTGCACTTACGAAGGGGTAGGCAGCTGTATATGAGGGAGTAAACCTTCTGAGAATAAAAACAGCTGGAGCTTGTTAAGGTAATTACACAGGGGAAAGGATAATGTACTGGGAACTCCTCAGAAGAATCTGATTTGTGGTGAGGGGAGAGAGATAAAAGCTCATTTAGGAACGACATGAACATGCTGCGTAGGTAGCTGTTTATCAGTAAATATCTCCACTGAGATTAAGAAAAGCAGTAGCTTAATAAATTAAGTACTTCCTGGTATGGTTACTGTACTGGTAACTCCCCAAAAGAATCTGGATTGTGGTGAGGGAACAGAGAAAAAAGCTCATTTAGGACCTGCACTTACGAAGGGGGTAGGCAGCTGTATATCAGGGAGTAAACCTTCTGAGAATAAAAACAGCTGGAGCTTGTTAAGGTAATTACACAGGGGAAAGGATAATGTACTGGGAACTCCTCAGAAGAATCTGATTTGTGGTGAGGGGAGAGAGATAAAAGCTCATTTAGGAACGACATGAACATGCTGCGTAGGTAGCTGTTTATCAGTAAATATCTCCTCTGAGATTAAGAAAAGCAGTAGCTTAATAAATTAAGTACTTATCCTGGTATGGTTACTGTACTGGTAACTCCCCAAAAGAATCTGGATTGTGGTGAGGGAACAGAGAAAAAAGCTCATTTAGGACCTGCACTTACGAAGGGGGTAGGCAGCTGTATATCAGGGAGTAAACCTTCTGAGAATAAAAACAGCTGGAGCTTGTTAAGGTAATTACACAGGGGAAAGGATAATGTACTGGGAACTCCTCAGAAGAATCTGATTTGTGGTGAGGGGAGAGAGATAAAAGCTCATTTACGAACGACATGAACATGCTGCGTAGGTAGCTGTTTATCAGTAAATATCTCCCTGAGATTAAGAAAAGCAGTAGCTTAATAAATTAAGTACTTCCTGGTATGGTTACTGTACTGGTAACTCCCCAAAAGAATCTGGATTGTGGTGAGGGAACAGAGAAAAAAGCTCATTTAGGACCTGCACTTACCAAGGGGGTAGGCAGCTGTATATCAGGGAGTAAACCTTCTGAGAATAAAAACAGCTGGAGCTTGTTAAGGTAATTACACAGGGAAAGGATAATGTACTGGGAACTCCTCAGAAGAATCTGATTTGTGGTGAGGGGAGAGAGATAAAAGCTCATTTAGGAACGACATGAACATGCTGCGTAGGTAGCTGTTTATCAGTAAATATCTCCACTGAGATTAAGAAAAGCAGTAGCTTAATAAATTAAGTACTTCCTGGTATGGTTACTGTACTGGTAACTCGCCAAAAGAATCTGGATTGTGGTGAGGGAACAGAGAAAAAAGCTCATTTAGGACCTGCACTTACGAAGGGGGTGGGCAGCTGTATAGCAGGGAGTTAACCTTCTGAGAATAAAAACAGCTGGAGCTTGTTAAGGTAATTACACAGGGGAAAGGATAAAGTACTGGGAACTCCTCAGAAGAATATGATTTGTGGTGAGGGGAGAGAGATAAAAGCTCATTTAGGAACGACATAAACATGCTGCGTACGTTGCTGTTTATCAGTAAATATCTCCACTGAGATTAACAAAAGAAGTAGCTTAATAAATTAAGTACTTCCTGGTATGGTTACTGTACTGGTAACTCCCCAAAAGAATCTGGATTGTGGTGAGGGAACAGAGAAAAAAGCTCATTTAGGACCTGCACTTATGCAGGGGGTAGGCAGTTGTATATCAGGGAGTGAACCTTCTGAGAATAAAAACAGCTGGAGCTTGTTAAGGTAATTACACAGGGGAAAGGATAATGTACTGGGAACTCCTCAGAAGAATCTGATTTGTGGTGAGGGGAGAGAGATAAAAGCTCATTTAGGAACGACATGAACATGCTGCGTAGGTAGCTGTTTATCAGTAAATATCTCCACTGAGATTAAGAAAAGCAGTAGCTTAATAAATTAAGTACTTCCTGGTATGGTTACTGTACTGGTAACTCCCCAAAAGAATCTGGATTGTGGTGAGGGAACAGAGAAAAACGCTCATTTAGGACCTGAACTTACGAAGGGGGTAGGCAGCTGTATATCAAGGAGTAAACCTTCTGAGAATAAAAACAGCTGGAGCTTGTTAAGGTAATTACACAGGGGAAAGGATAATGTACTGGGAACTCCTCAGAAGAATCTGACTTGTGGTGTGGGGAGAGAGATAAAAGCTCATTAGGAACGACATGAACCTGCTGCGTACGTAGCTGTTTATCAGTAAATATGTCCACTGAGATTAAGAAAAGAAGTAGCTTACTAAATTAAGTACTTCCTGGTATGGTTACTGTACTGGTAACTCCCCAAAAGAATCTGGATTGTGGTGAGGGAACAGAGAAAAATGCTCATTTAGGACCTGCACTTACGAAGGGGGTAGGCAGCTGTATATCAGGGAGTAAACCTTCTGAGAATAAAAACAGCTGGAGCTTGTTAAGGTAATTACACAGGGGAAAGGATAATGTACTGGGAACTCCTCAGAAGAATCTGATTTGTGGTGAGGGGAGAGAGATAAAAGCTCATTCAGGAACGACATGAACATGCTGCGTAGGTAGCTGTTTATCAGTAAATATCTCCACTGAGATTAAGAAAAGCAGTAGCTTAATAAATTAAGTACTTCCTGGTATGGTTACTGTACTGGTAACTCGCCAAAAGAATCTGGATTGTGGTGAGGGAACAGAGAAAAAAGCTCATTTAGGACCTGCACTTACGAAGGGGGTGGGCAGCTGTATAGCAGGGAGTTAACCTTCTGAGAATAAAAACAGCTGGAGCTTGTTAAGGTAATTACACAGGGGAAAGGATAAAGTACTGGGAACTCCTCAGAAGAATATGATTTGTGGTGAGGGGAGAGAGATAAAAGCTCATTTAGGAACGACATGAACATGCTGCGTAGGTAGCTGTTTATCAGTAAATATCTCCACTGAGATTAAGAAAAGCAGTAGCTTAATAAATTAAGTACTTCCTGGTATGGTTACTGTACTGGTAACTCCCCAAAAGAATCTGGATTGTGGTGAGGGAACAGAGAAAAAAGCTCATTTAGGACCTGCACTTATGCAGGGGGTAGGCAGCTGTATATCAGGGAGTGAACCTTCTGAGAATAAAAACAGCTGGAGCTTGTTAAGGTAATTACACAGGGGAAAGGATAATGTACTGGGAACTCCTCAGAAGAATCTGATTTGTGGTGAGGGGAGAGAGATAAAAGCTCATTTAGGAACGACATGAACATGCTGCGTAGGTAGCTGTTTATCAGTAAATATCTCCACTGAGATTAAGAAAAGCAGTAGCTTAATAAATTAAGTACTTCCTGGTATGGTTACTGTACTGGTAACTCCCCAAAAGAATCTGGATTGTGGTGAGGGAACAGAGAAAAAACGCTCATTTAGGACCTGAACTTACGAAGGGGGTAGGCAGCTGTATATCAAGGAGTAAACCTTCTGAGAATAAAAACAGCTGGAGCTTGTTAAGGTAATTACACAGGGGAAAGGATAATGTACTGGGAACTCCTCAGAAGAATCTGACTTGTGGTGAGGGGAGAGAGATAAAAGCTCATTTAGGAACGACATGAACTGCTGCGTACGTAGCTGTTTATCAGTAAATATGTCCACTGAGATTAAGAAAAGAAGTAGCTTACTAAATTAAGTACTTCCTGGTATGGTTACTGTACTGGTAACTCCCCAAAAGAATCTGGATTGTGGTGAGGGAACAGAGAAAAAAGCTCATTTAGGACCTGCACTTACGCAGGGGGTAGGCAGCTGTATATCAGGGAGTGAACCTTCTGAGAATAAAAACAGCTGGAGCTTGTTAAGGTAATTACACAGGGGAAAGGATAATGTACTGGGAACTCCTCAGAAGAATCTGATTTGTGGTGAGGGGAGAGAGATAAAAGCTCATTTAGGAACGACATGAACATGCTGCGTAGGTAGCTGTTTATCAGTAAATATCTCCACTGAGATTAAGAAAAGCAGTAGCTTAATAAATTAAGTACTTCCTGGTATGGTTACTGTACTGGTAACTCCCCAAAAGAATCTGGATTGTGGTGAGGGAACAGAGAAAAAAGCTCATTTAGGACCTGCACTTACGAAGGGGGTAGGCAGCTGTATATCAGGGAGTAAACCTTCTGAGAATAAAAACAGCTGGAGCTTGTTAAGGTAATTACACAGGGGAAAGGATAATGTACTGGGAACTCCTCAGAAGAATCTGATTTGTGGTGAGGGGAGAGAGATAAAAGCTCATTTAGGAACGACATGAACATGCTGCGTAGGTAGCTGTTTATCAGTAAATATCTCCACTGAGATTAAGAAAAGCAGTAGCTTAATAAATTAAGTACTTCCTGGTATGGTTACTGTACTGGTAACTCCCAAAAGAATCTGGATTGTGGTGAGGGAACAGAGAAAAAAGCTCATTTAGGACCTGCACTTACGAAGGGGGTAGGCAGCTGTATATCAGGGAGTAAACCTTCTGAGAATAAAAACAGCTGGAGCTTGTTAAGGTAATTACACAGGGGAAAGGATAATGTACTGGGAACTCCTCAGAAGAATCTGATTTGTGGTGAGGGGAGAGAGATAAAAGCTCATTTAGGAACGACATGAACATGCTGCGTACGTAGCTGTTTATCAGTAAATATCTCCACTGAGATTAAGAAAAGCAGTAGCTTAATAAATTAAGTACTTCCTGGTATGGTTACTGTACTGGTAACTCCCCAAAAGAATCTGGATTGTGGTGAGGGAACAGAGAAAAAAGCTCATTTAGGACCTGCACTTACGAAGGGGGTAGGCAGCTGTATATCAGGGAGTAACCTTCTGAGAATAAAAACAGCTGGAGCTTGTTAAGGTAATTACACAGGGGAAAGGATAATGTACTGGGAACTCCTCAGAAGAATCTGATTTGTGGTGAGGGGAGAGAGATAAAAGCTCATTTAGGAACGACATGAACATGCTGCGTACGTAGCTGTTTATCAGTAAATATCTCCACTGAGATTAAGAAAAGCAGTAGCTTAATAAATTAAGTACTTCCTGGTATGGTTACTGTACTGGTAACTCCCCAAAAGAATCTGGATTGTGGTGAGGGAACAGAGAAAAAAGCTCATTTAGGACCTGCACTTACGAAGGGGGTAGGCAGCTGTATATCAGGGAGTAAACCTTCTGAGAATAAAAACAGCTGGAGCTTGTTAAGGTAATTACACAGGGGAAAGGATAATGTACTGGGAACTCCTCAGAAGAATCTGATTTGTGGTGAGGGGAGAGAGATAAAAGCTCATTTAGGAACGACATGAACATGCTGCGTAGGTAGCTGTTTATCAGTAAATATCTCCACTGAGATTAAGAAAAGCAGTAGCTTAATAAATTAAGTACTTCCTGGTATGGTTACTGTACTGGTAACTCCCCAAAAGAATCTGGATTGTGGTGAGGGAACAGAGAAAAAAGCTCATTTAGGACCTGCACTTACGAAGGGGGTAGGCAGCTGTATATCAGGGAGTAAACCTTCTGAGAATAAAAACAGCTGGAGCTTGTTAAGGTAATTACACAGGGGAAAGGATAATGTACTGGGAACTCCTCAGAAGAATCTGATTTGTGGTGAGGGGAGAGAGATAAAAGCTCATTAGGAACGACATGAACATGCTGCGTACGTAGCTGTTTATCAGTAAATATCTCCACTGAGATTAAGAAAAGCAGTAGCTTAATAAATTAAGTACTTCCTGGTATGGTTACTGTACTGGTAACTCCCCAAAAGAATCTGGATTGTGGTGAGGGAACAGAGAAAAAAGCTCATTTAGGACCTGCACTTACGAAGGGGGTAGGCAGCTGTATATCAGGGAGTAAACCTTCTGAGAATAAAAACAGCTGGAGCTTGTTAAGGTAATTACACAGGGGAAAGGATAAAGTACTGGGAACTCCTCAGAAGAATCTGATTTGTGGTGAGGGGAGAGAGATAAAAGCTCATTTAGGAACGACATGAACATGCTGCGTAGGTAGCTGTTTATCAGTAAATATCTCCACTGAGATTAAGAAAAGCAGTAGCTTAATAAATAAGTACTTCCTGGTATGGTTACTGTACTGGTAACTCCCAAAAGAATCTGGATTGTGGTGAGGGAACAGAGAAAAAAGCTCATTTAGGACCTGCACTTACGAAGGGGGTAGGCAGCTGTATATCAGGGAGTAAACCTTCTGAGAATAAAAACAGCTGGAGCTTGTTAAGGTAATTACACAGGGGAAAGGATAAAGTACTGGGAACTCCTCAGAAGAATCTGATTTGTGGTGAGGGGAGAGAGATAAAAGCTCATTTAGGAACGACATGAACATGCTGCGTAGGTAGCTGTTTATCAGTAAATATCTCCACTGAGATTAAGAAAAGCAGTAGCTTAATAAATTAAGTACTTCCTGGTATGGTTACTGTACTGGTAACTCCCCAAAAGAATCTGGATTGTGGTGAGGGAACAGAGAAAAAAGCTCATTTAGGACCTGCACTTATGCAGGGGGTAGGCAGCTGTATATCAGGGAGTAAACCTTCTGAGAATAAAAACAGCTGGAGCTTGTTAAGGTAATTACACAGGGGAAAGGATAATGTACTGGGAACTCCTCAGAAGAATCTGATTTGTGGTGAGGGGAGAGAGATAAAAGCTCATTTAGGAACGACATGAACATGCTGCGTAGGTAGCTGTTTATCAGTAAATATCTCCACTGAGATTAAGAAAAGCAGTAGCTTAATAAATTAAGTACTTCCTGGTATGGTTACTGTACTGGTAACTCCCCAAAAGAATCTGGATTGTGGTGAGGGAACAGAGAAAAAAGCTCATTTAGGACCTGCACTTACGAAGGGGGTAGGCAGCTGTATATCAGGGAGTAAACCTTCTGAGAATAAAAACAGCTGGAGCTTGTTAAGGTAATTACACAGGGGAAAGGATAATGTACTGGGAACTCCTCAGAAGAATCTGATTTGTGGTGAGGGAGAGAGATAAAAGCTCATTTAGGAACGACATGAACATGCTGCGTAGGTAGCTGTTTATCAGTAAATATCTCCACTGAGATTAAGAAAAGCAGTAGCTTAATAAATTAAGTACTTCCTGGTATGGTTACTGTACTGGTAACTCCCCAAAAGAATCTGGATTGTGGTGAGGGAACAGAGAAAAAAGCTCATTTAGGACCTGCACTTACGAAGGGGGTAGGCAGCTGTATATCAGGGAGTAAACCTTCTGAGAATAAAAACAGCTGGAGCTTGTTAAGGTAATTACACAGGGGAAAGGATAATGTACTGGGAACTCCTCAGAAGAATCTGATTTGTGGTGAGGGGAGAGAGATAAAAGCTCATTTAGGAACGACATGAACATGCTGCGTAGGTAGCTGTTTATCAGTAAATATCTCCACTGAGATTAAGAAAAGCAGTAGCTTAATAAATTAAGTACTTCCTGTATGGTTACTGTACTGGTAACTCCCCAAAAGAATCTGGATTGTGCTGAGGGAACAGAGAAAAAAGCTCATTTAGGACCTGCACTTACGAAGGGGGTAGGCAGCTGTATATCAGGGAGTAAACCTTCTGAGAATAAAAACAGCTGGAGCTTGTTAAGGTAATTACACAGGGGAAAGGATAATGTACTGGGAACTCCTCAGAAGAATCTGATTTGTGGTGAGGGGAGAGAGATAAAAGCTCATTTAGGAACGACATGAACATGCTGCGTAGGTAGCTGTTTATCAGTAAATATCTCCACTGAGATTAAGAAAAGCAGTAGCTTAATAAATTAAGTACTTCCTGGTATGGTTACTGTACTGGTAACTCCCCAAAAGAATCTGGATTGTGGTGAGGGAACAGAGAAAAAAGCTCATTTAGGACCTGCACTTACGAAGGGGGTAGGCAGCTGTATATCAGGGAGTAAACCTTCTGAGAATAAAAACAGCTGGAGCTTGTTAAGGTAATTACACAGGGGAAAGGATAATGTACTGGGAACTCCTCAGAAGAATCTGATTTGTGGTGAGGGGAGAGAGATAAAAGCTCATTTAGGAACGACATGAACATGCTGCGTACGTAGCTGTTTATCAGTAAATATCTCCACTGAGATTAAGAAAAGCAGTAGCTTAATAAATTAAGTACTTCCTGGTATGGTTACTGTACTGGGAACTCCCCAAAAGAATCTGGATTGTGGTGAGGGAACAGAGAAAAAAGCTCATTTAGGACCTGCACTTACGCAGGGGCTAGGCAGCTGTATATCAGGGAGTGAACCTTCTGAGAATAAAAACAGCTGGAGCTTGTTAAGGTAATTACACAGGGGAAAGGATAATGTACTGGGAACTCCTCAGAAGAATCTGATTTGTGGTGAGGGGAGAGAGATAAAAGCTCATTTAGGAACGACATGAACATGCTGCGTAGGTAGCTGTTTATCAGTAAATGTCTCCACTGAGATTAAGAAAAGCAGTAGGTTAATTAATTAAGTACTTCCTGGTATGGTTACTGTACTGGTAACTCCCCAAAAGAATCTGGATTGTGGTGAGGGAACAGAGAAAAAAGCTCATTTAGGACCTGCACTTACGAAGGGGGTAGGCAGCTGTATATCAGGGAGTAAACCTTCTGAGAATAAAAACAGCTGGAGCTTGTTAAGGTAATTACACAGGGGAAAGGATAATGTACTGGGAACTCCTCAGAAGAATCTGATTTGTGGTGAGGGGAGAGAGATAAAAGCTCATTTAGGAACGACATGAACATGCTGCGTAGGTAGCTGTTTATCAGTAAATATCTCCACTGAGATTAAGAAAAGCAGTAGCTTAATAAATTAAGTACTTCCTGGTATGGTTACTGTACTGGTAACTCCCCAAAAGAATCTGGATTGTGGTGAGGGAACAGAGAAAAAAGCTCATTTAGGACCTGCACTTACGAAGGGGGTAGGCAGCTGTATATCAGGGAGTAAACCTTCTGAGAATAAAAACAGCTGGAGCTTGTTAAGGTAATTACACAGGGGAAAGGATAATGTACTGGGAACTCCTCAGAAGAATCTGATTTGTGGTGAGGGGAGAGAGATAAAAGCTCATTTAGGAACGACATGAACATGCTGCGTAGGTAGCTGTTTATCAGTAAATATCTCCACTGAGATTAAGAAAAGCAGTAGCTTAATAAATTAAGTACTTCCTGGTATGGTTACTGTACTGGTAACTCCCCAAAAGAATCTGGATTGTGGTGAGGGAACAGAGAAAAAAGCTCATTTAGGACCTGCACTTACGAAGGGGGTAGGCAGCTGTATATCAGGGAGTAAACCTTCTGAGAATAAAAACAGCTGGAGCTTGTTAAGGTAATTACACAGGGGAAAGGATAATGTACTGGGAACTCCTCAGAAGAATCTGATTTGTGGTGAGGGGAGAGAGATAAAAGCTCATTTAGGAACGACATGAACATGCTGCGTAGGTAGCTGTTTATCAGTAAATATCTCCACTGAGATTAAGAAAAGCAGTAGCTTAATAAATTAAGTACTTCCTGGTATGGTTACTGTACTGGTAACTCCCCAAAAGAATCTGGATTGTGGTGAGGGAACAGAGAAAAAAGCTCATTTAGGACCTGCACTTACGAAGGGGGTAGGCAGCTGTATATCAGGGAGTAAACCTTCTGAGAATAAAAACAGCTGGAGCTTGTTAAGGTAATTACACAGGGGAAAGGATAATGTACTGGGAACTCCTCAGAAGAATCTGATTTGTGGTGAGGGGAGAGAGATAAAAGCTCATTTAGGAACGACATGAACATGCTGCGTAGGTAGCTGTTTATCAGTAAATATCTCCACTGAGATTAAGAAAAGCAGTAGCTTAATAAATTAAGTACTTCCTGGTATGGTTACTGTACTGGTAACTCCCCAAAAGAATCTGGATTGTGGTGAGGGAACAGAGAAAAAAGCTCATTTAGGACCTGCACTGACGAAGGGGGTAGGCAGCTGTATATCAGGGAGTAAACCTTCTGAGAATAAAAACAGCTGGAGCTTGTTAAGGTAATTACACAGGGGAAAGGATAATGTACTGGGAACTCCTCAGAAGAATCTGATTTGTGGTGAGGGGAGAGAGATAAAAGCTCATTTAGGAACGACATGAACATGCTGCGTAGGTAGCTGTTTATCAGTAAATATCTCCACTGAGATTAAGAAAAGCAGTAGCTTAATAAATTAAGTACTTCCTGCTATGTTACTGTACTGGTAACTCCCCAAAAGAATCTGGATTGTGGTGAGGGAACAGAGAAAAAAGCTCATTTAGGACCTGCACTGACGAAGGGGGTAGGCAGCTGTATATCAGGGAGTAAACCTTCTGAGAATAAAAACAGCTGGAGCTTGTTAAGGTAATTACACAGGGGAAAGGATAATGTACTGGGAACTCCTCAGAAGAATCTGATTTGTGGTGAGGGGAGAGAGATAAAAGCTCATTTAGGAACGACATGAACATGCTGCGTAGGTAGCTGTTTATCAGTAAATATCTCCACTGAGATTAAGAAAAGCAGTAGCTTAATAAATTAAGTACTTCCTGTTATGGTTACTGTACTGGTAACTCCCCAAAAGAATCTGGATTGTGGTGAGGGAACAGAGAAAAAATCTCATTTAGGACCTGCACTGACGAAGGGGGTAGGCAGCTGTATATCAGGGAGTAAACCTTCTGAGAATAAAAACAGCTGGAGCTTGTTAAGGTAATTACACAGGGGAAAGGATAATGTACTGGGAACTCCTCAGAAGAATCTGATTTGTGGTGAGGGGAGAGAGATAAAAGCTCATTTAGGAACGACATGAACATGCTGCGTAGGTAGCTGTTTATCAGTAAATATCTCCACTGAGATTAAGAAAAGCAGTAGCTTAATAAATTAAGTACTTCCTGGTATGGTTACTGTACTGGTAACTCCCCAAAAGAATCTGGATTGTGCTGAGGGAACAGAGAAAAAAGCTCATTTAGGACCTGCACTTACGAAGGGGGTAGGCAGCTGTATATCAGGGAGTAAACCTTCTGAGAATAAAAACCTGGAGCTTGTTAAGGTAATTACACAGGGGAAAGGATAATGTACTGGGAACTCCTCAGAAGAATCTGATTTGTGGTGAGGGGAGAGAGATAAAAGCTCATTTAGGAACGACATGAACATGCTGCGTATGTAGCTGTTTATCAGTAAATATCTCCACTGAGATTAAGAAAAGCAGTAGCTTAATAAATTAAGTACTTCCTGGTATGGTTACTGTACTGGAACTCCCCAAAAGAATCTGGATTGTGGTGAGGGAACAGAGAAAAAAGCTCATTTAGGACCTGCACTTACGAAGGGGGTAGGCAGCTGTATATCAGGGAGTAAACCTTCTGAGAATAAAAACAGCTGGAGCTTGTTAAGGTAATTACACAGGGGAAAGGATAATGTACTGGGAACTCCTCAGAAGAATCTGATTTGTGGTGAGGGGAGAGAGATAAAAGCTCATTTAGGAACGACATGAACATGCTGCGTAGGTAGCTGTTTATCAGTAAATATCTCCACTGAGATTAAGAAAAGCAGTAGCGTAATAAATTAAGTACTTCCTGGTATGGTTACTGTACTGGGAACTCCCCAAAAGAATCTGGATTGTGGTGAGGGAACAGAGAAAAAAGCTCATTTAGGACCTGCACTTACGCAGGGGCTAGGCAGCTGTATATCAGGGAGTGAACCTTCTGAGAATAAAAACAGCTGGAGCTTGTTAAGGTAATTACACAGGGGAAAGGATAATGTACTGGGAACTCCTCAGAAGAATCTGATTTGTGGTGAGGGGAGAGAGATAAAAGCTCATTTAGGAACGACATGAACATGCTGCGTAGGTAGCTGTTTATCAGTAAATGTCTCCACTGAGATTAAGAAAAGCAGTAGGTTAATTAATTAAGTACTTCCTGGTATGGTTACTGTACTGGTAACTCCCCAAAAGAATCTGGATTGTGGTGAGGGAACAGAGAAAAAAGCTCATTTAGGACCTGCACTTACGAAGGGGGTAGGCAGCTGTATATCAGGGAGTAAACCTTCTGAGAATAAAAACAGCTGGAGCTTGTTAAGGTAATTACACAGGGGAAAGCATAATGTACTGGGAACTCCTCAGAAGAATCTGATTTGTGGTGAGGGGAGAGAGATAAAAGCTCATTTAGGAACGACATGAACATGCTGCGTAGGTAGCTGTTTATCAGTAAATATCTCCACTGAGATTAAGAAAAGCAGTAGCTTAATAAATTAAGTACTTCCTGGTATGGTTACTTTACTGGTAACTCGCCAAAAGAATCTGGATTGTGGTGACGGAACAGAGAAAAAAGCTCATTTAGGACCTGCACTTACGAAGGGGGTAGGCAGCTGTATATCAGGGATTAAACCTTCTGAGAATAAAAACAGCTGGAGCTTGTTAAGGTAATTACACAGGGGAAAGGATAAAGTACTGGGAACTCCTCAGAAGAATCTGATTTGTGGTGAGGGGAGAGAGATAAAAGCTCATTTAGGAACGACATGAACATGCTGCGTAGGTAGCTGTTTATCAGTAAATGTCTCCATTGAGATTAAGAAAAGCAGTAGGTTAATTAAATAAGTACTTCCTGGTATGGTTACTGTACTGGTAACTCCCCAAAAGAATCTGGATTGTGGTGAGGGAACAGAGAAAAAAGCTCATTTTAGACCTGCACTTACGAAGGGGGTAGGCAACTGTATATCAGGGAGTAAACCTTCTGAGAATAAAAACAGCTGGAGCTTGTTAAGGTAATTACACAGGGGAAAGGATAATGTACTGGGAACTCCTCAGAAGAATCTGATTTGTGGTGAGGGGAGAGAGATAAAAGCTCATTTAGGAACGACATGAACATGCTGCGTAGGTAGCTGTTTATCAGTAAATATCTCCACTGAGATTAAGAAAAGCAGTAGCTTAATAAATTAAGTACTTCCTGGTATGGTTACTGTACTGGTAACTCCCCAAAAGAATCTGGATTGTGGTGAGGGAACATAGAAAAAAGCTCATTTAGGACCTGCACTGACGAAGGGGGTAGGCAGCTGTATATCAGGGAGTAAACCTTCTGAGAATAAAAACAGCTGGAGCTTGTTAAGGAAATTACACAGGGAAAAGGATATTGTACTGGGAACTCCTCAGAAGAATCTGATTTGTGGTGAGGGGAGAGAGATAAAAGCTCATTTAGGAACGACATGAACATGCTTCGTAGGTAGCTGTTTATCAGTAAATATCTCCACTGAGATTAAGAAAAGCAGTAGCTTAATAAATTAAGTACTTCCTGCTATCGTTACTGTACTGGTAACTCCCCAAAAGAATCTGGATTGTGGTGAGGGAACAGAGAAAAAAGCTCATTTAGGACCTGCACTGACGAAGGGGGTAGGCAGCTGTATATCAGGGAGTAAACCTTCTGACAATAAAAAAAGCTGGAGCTTGTTAAGGTAATTACACAGGGGAAAGGATAATGTACTGGGAACTCCTCAGAAGAATCTGATTTGTGGTGAGGGAAGAGAGATAAAAGCTCATTAAGGAATGACATGAACATGCTGCGTAGGTAGCTGTTTATCAGTAAATATCTCCACTGAGTTTAAGAAAAGCAGTAGCTTAATAAATTAAGTACTTCCTGTTATGTTTACTGTACTGGAAACTCCCCAAAAGAATCTGGATTGTGGTGAGGGAACAGAGAAAAAATCTCATTTAAGACCTGCACTGACGAAGGGGGTAGGCAGCTGTATATCAGGGAGTAAACCTTCTGAGAATAAAAACAGCTGGAGTTTGTTAAGGTAATTACACAGTGGAAAGGATAATGTACTGAGAACTCCTCAGAAGAATCTGATTTGTGGTGAGGGGAGAGAGATAAAAGCTCATTTAGGAACGACATGAACATACTGCGTAGGTAGCTGTTTATCAGTAAATATCTCCACTGAGATTAAGAAAAGCAGTAGCTTAATAAATTAAGTACTTCCTGTTATGGTTACTGTACTGGTAACCCCCAAAAGAATCTGGATTGTTTTGAGGGAACAGAGAAAAATGCTGATTTAGGACCTGCACTGAGGAAGGGGGTAGGCAGCTGTATATCAGGGAGTAAACCTTCTGAGAATAAAAAAACCTGGAGCTTGTTAAGGTAATTACACAGGGGAAATGATAAAGTACTGGGAACTCCTCAGAAGAATCTGATTTGTGGTGAGGGGGGAGAGATGAAAGCTCATTTAGGAACGACATGAACATGCTGCGTATGTAGCTGTTTATCAGTAAATATCTCCACTGAGATTAAGAAAAGCAGTAGCTTAATAAATTAAGTACTTCCTGGTATGGTTACTGTACTGGAAACTCCCCAAAAGAATCTGGATTGTGCTGAGGGAACAGAGAAAAAAGCTCATTTAGGACCTGCACTTACGAAGGGGGTAGGCAGCAGTGTATCAGAGAGTAAACCTTCTGAGAATAAAAACATCTGGAGCTTGTTAAGGTAATTACACAGGGGAAAGGATAATGTACTGGGAACTCCTCAGAAGAATCTGATTTGTGGTGAGGGGAGAGAGATAAAAGCTCATTTAGGAACGACATGAACATGCTGCGTATGTAGCTGTTTATCAGTAAATATCTCCACTGAGATTAAGAAAAGCAGTAGCTTAATAAATTAAGTACTTCCTGGTATGGTTACTGTACTGGAACTCCCCAAAAGAATCTGGATTGTGGTGAGGGAACAGAGAAAAAAGCTCATTTAGGACCTGCACTTACGAAGGGGGTAGGCAGCTGTATATCAGGGAGTAAACCTTCTGAGAATAAAAACAGCTGGAGCTTGTTAAGGTAATTACACAGGGGAAAGGATAATGTACTGGGAACTCCTCAGAAGAATCTGATTTGTGGTGAGGGGAGAGAGATAAAAGCTCATTTAGGAACGACATGAACATGCTGCGTAGGTAGCTGTTTATCAGTAAATATCTCCACTGAGATTAAGAAAAGCAGTAGGTTAATAAATTAAGTACTTCCTGGTATGGTTACTGTACTGGTAACTCCCCAAAAGAATCTGGATTGTGGTGAGGGAACAGAGAAAAAAGCTCATTTAGGACCTGCACTTACGAAGGGGGTAGGCAGCTGTATATCAGGGAGTAAACCTTCTGAGAATAAAAACAGCTGGAGCTTGTTAAGGTAATTACACAGGGGAAAGGATAATGTACTGGGAACTCCTCAGAAGAATCTGATTTGTGGTGAGGGGAGAGAGATAAAAGCTCATTTAGGAACGACATGAACATGCTGCGTAGGTAGCTGTTTATCAGTAAATATCTCCACTGAGATTAAGAAAAGCAGTAGCTTAATAAATTAAGTACTTCCTGGTATGGTTACTGTACTGGTAACTCCCCAAAAGAATCTGGATTGTGGTGAGGGAACAGAGAAAAAAGCTCATTTAGGACCTGCACTTACGAAGGGGGTAGGCAGGTGTATATCAGGGAGTAAACCTTCTGAGAATAAAAACAGCTGGAGCTTGTTAAGGTAATTACACAGGGGAAAGCATAATGTACTGGGAACTCCTCAGAAGAATCTGATTTGTGGTGAGGGGAGAGAGATAAAAGCTCATTTAGGAACGACATGAACATGCTGCGTAGGTAGCTGTTTATCAGTAAATATCTCCACTGAGATTAAGAAAAGCAGTAGCTTAATAAATTAAGTACTTCCTGGTATGGTTACTTTACTGGTAACTCGCCAAAAGAATCTGGATTGTGGTGACGGAACAGAGAAAAAAGCTCATTTAGGACCTGCACTTACGAAGGGGGTAGGCAGCTGTATATCAGGGATTAAACCTTCTGAGAATAAAAACAGCTGGAGCTTGTTAAGGTAATTACACAGGGGAAAGGATAAAGTACTGGGAACTCCTCAGAAGAATCTGATTTGTGGTGAGGGGAGAGAGATAAAAGCTCATTTAGGAACGACATGAACATGCTGCGTAGGTAGCTGTTTATCAGTAAATGTCTCCATTGAGATTAAGAAAAGCAGTAGGTTAATTAAATAAGTACTTCCTGGTATGGTTACTGTACTGGTAACTCCCCAAAAGAATCTGGATTGTGGTGAGGGAACAGAGAAAAAAGCTCATTTTAGACCTGCACTTACGAAGGGGGTAGGCAACTGTATATCAGGGAGTAAACCTTCTGAGAATAAAAACAGCTGGAGCTTGTTAAGGTAATTACACAGGGGAAAGGATAATGTACTGGGAACTCCTCAGAAGAATCTGATTTGTGGTGAGGGGAGAGAGATAAAAGCTCATTTAGGAACGACATGAACATGCTGCGTAGGTAGCTGTTTATCAGTAAATATCTCCACTGAGATTAAGAAAAGCAGTAGCTTAATAAATTAAGTACTTCCTGGTATGGTTACTGTACTGGTAACTCCCCAAAAGAATCTGGATTGTGGTGAGGGAACATAGAAAAAAGCTCATTTAGGACCTGCACTGACGAAGGGGGTAGGCAGCTGTATATCAGGGAGTAAACCTTCTGAGAATAAAAACAGCTGGAGCTTGTTAAGGAAATTACACAGGGAAAAGGATATTGTACTGGGAACTCCTCAGAAGAATCTGATTTGTGGTGAGGGGAGAGAGATAAAAGCTCATTTAGGAACGACATGAACATGCTTCGTAGGTAGCTGTTTATCAGTAAATATCTCCACTGAGATTAAGAAAAGCAGTAGCTTAATAAATTAAGTACTTCCTGCTATCGTTACTGTACTGGTAACTCCCCAAAAGAATCTGGATTGTGGTGAGGGAACAGAGAAAAAAGCTCATTTAGGACCTGCACTGACGAAGGGGGTAGGCAGCTGTATATCAGGGAGTAAACCTTCTGACAATAAAAAAAGCTGGAGCTTGTTAAGGTAATTACACAGGGGAAAGGATAATGTACTGGGAACTCCTCAGAAGAATCTGATTTGTGGTGAGGGAAGAGAGATAAAAGCTCATTAAGGAATGACATGAACATGCTGCGTAGGTAGCTGTTTATCAGTAAATATCTCCACTGAGTTTAAGAAAAGCAGTAGCTTAATAAATTAAGTACTTCCTGTTATGTTTACTGTACTGGAAACTCCCCAAAAGAATCTGGATTGTGGTGAGGGAACAGAGAAAAAATCTCATTTAAGACCTGCACTGACGAAGGGGGTAGGCAGCTGTATATCAGGGAGTAAACCTTCTGAGAATAAAAACAGCTGGAGTTTGTTAAGGTAATTACACAGTGGAAAGGATAATGTACTGAGAACTCCTCAGAAGAATCTGATTTGTGGTGAGGGGAGAGAGATAAAAGCTCATTTAGGAACGACATGAACATACTGCGTAGGTAGCTGTTTATCAGTAAATATCTCCACTGAGATTAAGAAAAGCAGTAGCTTAATAAATTAAGTACTTCCTGTTATGGTTACTGTACTGGTAACCCCCAAAAGAATCTGGATTGTTTTGAGGGAACAGAGAAAAATGCTGATTTAGGACCTGCACTGAGGAAGGGGGTAGGCAGCTGTATATCAGGGAGTAAACCTTCTGAGAATAAAAAAACCTGGAGCTTGTTAAGGTAATTACACAGGGGAAATGATAAAGTACTGGGAACTCCTCAGAAGAATCTGATTTGTGGTGAGGGGGGAGAGATGAAAGCTCATTTAGGAACGACATGAACATGCTGCGTATGTAGCTGTTTATCAGTAAATATCTCCACTGAGATTAAGAAAAGCAGTAGCTTAATAAATTAAGTACTTCCTGGTATGGTTACTGTACTGGAAACTCCCCAAAAGAATCTGGATTGTGCTGAGGGAACAGAGAAAAAAGCTCATTTAGGACCTGCACTTACGAAGGGGGTAGGCAGCAGTGTATCAGAGAGTAAACCTTCTGAGAATAAAAACATCTGGAGCTTGTTAAGGTAATTACACAGGGGAAAGGATAATGTACTGGGAACTCCTCAGAAGAATCTGATTTGTGGTGAGGGGAGAGAGATAAAAGCTCATTTAGGAACGACATGAACATGCTGCGTATGTAGCTGTTTATCAGTAAATATCTCCACTGAGATTAAGAAAAGCAGTAGCTTAATAAATTAAGTACTTCCTGGTATGGTTACTGTACTGGTAACTCCCCAAAAGTATCTGGATTGTGGTGAGGGAAGAGAGAAAAAGCTCATTTAGGACCTGCACTTACGAAGGGGGTAGGCAGCTGTATATCAGGGAGTAAACCTTCTGAGAATAAAAACAGCTGGAGCTTGTTAAGGTAATTACACAGGGGAAAGGATAATGTACTGGGAACTCCTCAGAAGAATCTGATTTGTGGTGAGGGGAGAGAGATAAAAGCTCATTTAGGAACGACATGAACATGCTGCGTAGGTAGCTGTTTATCAGTAAATATCTCCACTGAGATTAAGAAAAGCAGTAGGTTAATAAATTAAGTACTTCCTGGTATGGTTACTGTACTGGTAACTCCCCAAAAGAATCTGGATTGTGGTGAGGGAACAGAGAAAAAGCTCATTTAGGACCTGCACTTACGAAGGGGGTAGGCAGCAGTATATCAGGGAGTAAACCTTCTGAGAATAAAAACAGCTGGAGCTTGTTAAGGTAATTACACAGGGGAAAGGATAATGTACTGGGAACTCCTCAGAAGAATCTGATTTGTGGTGAGGGGAGAGAGATAAAAGCTCATTTAGGAACGACATGAACATGCTGCGTAGGTAGCTGTTTATCAGTAAATATCTCCACTGAGATTAAGAAAAGCAGTAGCTTAATAAATTAAGTACTTCCTGGTATGGTTACTGTACTGGTAACTCCCCAAAAGAATCTGGATTGTGGTGAGGGAACAGAAAAAAAGCTCATTTAGGACCTGCACTTATGAAGGGGGTAGGCAGCAGTGTATATCAGGGAGTAAACCTTCTGAGAATAAAAACAGCTGGAGCTTGTTAAGGTAATTACACAGGGGAAAGGATAATGTACTCGGAACTCCTCAGAAGAATCTGATTTGTGGTGAGGGGAGAGAGATAAAAGCTCATTTAGGAACGACATGAACATGCTGCGTAGGTAGCTGTTTATCAGTAAATATCTCCACTGAGATTAAGAAAAGCAGTAGCTTAATAAATTAAGTACTTCCTGGTATGGTTACTGTACTGGTAACTCCCCAAAAGAATCTGGATTGTGGTGGGAACAGAGAAAAAAGCTCATTTAGGACCTTCACTTACGAAGGGGGTAGGCAGCTGTATATCAGGGAGTAACCTTCTGAGAATAAAAACAGCTGGAGCTTGTTAAGGTAATTACACAGGGGAAAGGATAATGTACTGGGAACTCCTCAGAAGAATCTGATTGTGGTGAGGGGAGAGAGATAAAGCTCATTTAGGAACGACATGAACATGCTGCGTAGGTAGCTGTTTATCAGTAAATATCTCCACTGAGATTAAGAAAAGCAGTAGCTTAATAAATTAAGTACTCCTGGTATGGTTACTGTACTGGTAACTCCCCAAAGAATCTGGATTGTGGTGAGGGAACAGAGAAAAAAGCTCATTTAGGACCTGCACTTACGAAGGGGGTAGGCAGCTGTATATCAGGGAGTAAACCTTCTGAGAATAAAAACAGCTGGAGCTTGTTAAGGTAATTACACAGGGGAAAGGATAATGTACTGGGAACTCCTCAGAAGAATCTGATTGTGGTGAGGGGAGAGAGATAAAAGCTCATTTAGGAACGACATGAACATGCTGCGTAGGTAGCTGTTTATCAGTAAATATCTCCACTGAGATTAAGAAAAGCAGTAGCTTAATAAATTAAGTACTTCCTGGTATGGTTACTGTACTGGTAACTCCCCAAAAGAATCTGGATTGTGGTGAGGGAACAGAGAAAAATGCTCATTTAGGACCTGCACTTACGAAGGGGGTAGGCAGCTGTATATCAGGGAGTAAACCTTCTGAGAATAAAAACAGCTGGAGCTTGTTAAGGTAATTACACAGGGGAAAGGATAATGTACTGGGAACTCCTCAGAAGAATCTGATTTGTGGTGAGGGGAGAGAGATAAAAGCTCATATTAGGAACGACATGAACATGCTGCGTAGGTAGCTGTTTATCAGTAAATATCTCCACTGAGATTAAGAAAAGCAGTAGCTTAATAAATTAAGTACTTCCTGGTATGGTTACTGTACTGGTAACTCCCCAAAAGAATCTGGATTGTGGTGAGGGAACAGAAAAAAAGCTCATTTAGGACCTGCACTTACGAAGGGGGTAGGCAGCTGTATCAGGGAGTAAACCTTCTGAGAATAAAAACAGCTGGAGCTTGTTAAGGTAATTACACAGGGGAAAGGATAATGTACTGGGAACTCCTCAGAAGAATCTGATTTGTGGTGAGGGGAGAGAGATAAAAGCTCATTTAGGAACGACATGAACATGCTGCGTAGGTAGCTGTTTATCAGTAAATATCTCCACTGAGATTAAGAAAAGCAGTAGCTTAATAAATTAAGTACTTCCTGGTATGGTTACTGTACTGGTAACTCCCCAAAAGAATCTGGATTGTGGTGAGGGAACAGAGAAAAAAGCTCATTTAGGACCTGCACTTACGAAGGGGGTAGGCAGCTGTATATCAGGGAGTAAACCTTCTGAGAATAAAAACCTGGAGCTTGTTAAGGTAATTACACAGGGGAAAGGATAATGTACTGGGAACTCCTCAGAAGAATCTGATTTGTGGTGAGGGGAGAGAGATAAAAGCTCATTTAGGAACGACATGAACATGCTGCGTAGGTAGCTGTTTATCAGTAAATATCTCCACTGAGATTAAGAAAAGCAGTAGCTTAATAAATTAAGTACTTCCTGTTATGGTTACTGTACTGGTAACTCCCCAAAAGAATCTGGATTGTGCTGAGGGAACAGAGAAAAAAGCTCATTTAGGACCTGCACTTACGAAGGGGGTAGGCAGCAGTATATCAGGAGTAAACCTTCTGAGAATAAAAACATCTGGAGCTTGTTAAGGTAATTACACAGGGGAAAGGATAATGTACTGGGAACTCCTCAGAAGAATCTGATTTGTGGTGAGGGGAGAGAGATAAAAGCTCATTTAGGAACGACATGAACATGCTGCGTATGTAGCTGTTTATCAGTAAATATCTCCACTGAGATTAAGAAAAGCAGTAGCTTAATAAATTAAGTACTTCCTGGTATGGTTACTGTACTGGTAACTCCCCAAAAGAATCTGGATTTGGTGAGGGAAGAGAGAAAAAGCTCATTTAGGACCTGCACTTACGAAGGGGGTAGGCAGCTGTATATCAGGGAGTAAACCTTCTGAGAATAAAAACAGCTGGAGCTTGTTAAGGTAATTACACAGGGGAAAGGATAATGTACTGGGAACTCCTCAGAAGAATCTGATTTGTGGTGAGGGGAGAGAGATAAAAGCTCATTTAGGAACGACATGAACATGCTGCGTAGGTAGCTGTTTATCAGTAAATATCTCCACTGAGATTAAGAAAAGCAGTAGCTTAATAAATTAAGTACTTCCTGGTATGGTTACTGTACTGGTAACTCCCCAAAATAATCTGGATTGTGGTGAGGGAACAGAGAAAAAGCTCATTTAGGACCTGCACTTACGAAGGGGGTAGGCAGCTGTATATCAGGGAGTAAACCTTCTGAGAATAAAAACAGCTGGAGCTTGTTAAGGTAATTACACAGGGGAAAGGATAATGTACTGGGAACTCCTCAGAAGAATCTGATTTGTGGTGAGGGGAGAGAGATAAAAGCTCATTTAGGAACGACATGAACATGCTGCGTAGGTAGCTGTTTATCAGTAAATATCTCCACTGAGATTAAGAAAAGCAGTAGCTTAATAAATTAAGTACTTCCTGGTATGGTTACTGTACTGGTAACTCCCCAAAAGAATCTGGATTGTGGTGAGGGAACAGAAAAAAAAGCTCATTTAGGACCTGCACTTACGAAGGGGGTAGGCAGCAGTGTATCAGGGAGTAAACCTTCTGAGAATAAAAACAGCTGGAGCTTGTTAAGGTAATTACACAGGGGAAAGGATAATGTACTGGGAACTCCTCAGAAGAATCTGATTTGTGGTGAGGGGAGAGAGATAAAAGCTCATTTAGGAACGACATGAACATGCTGCGTAGGTAGCTGTTTATCAGTAAATATCTCCACTGAGATTAAGAAAAGCAGTAGCTTAATAAATTAAGTACTTCCTGGTATGGTTACTGTACTGGTAACTCCCCAAAAGAATCTGGATTGTGGTGAGGGAACAGAGAAAAAAGCTCATTTAGGACCTGCACTTATGAAGGGGGTAGGCAGCTGTATATCAGGGAGTAAACCTTCTGAGAATAAAAACAGCTGGAGCTTGTTAAGGTAATTACACAGGGGAAAGGATAATGTACTAGGAACTCCTCAGAAGAATCTGATTTGTGGTGAGGGGAGAGAGATAAAAGCTCATTTAGGAACGACATGAACATGCTGCGTAGGTAGCTGTTTATCAGTAAATATCTCCACTGAGATTAAGAAAAGCAGTAGCTTAATAAATTAAGTACTTCCTGGTATGGTTACTGTACTGGTAACTCCCCAAAAGAATCTGGATTGTGGTGAGGGAACAGAGAAAAAAGCTCATTTAGGACCATGCACTTACGAAGGGGGTAGGCAGCTGTATATCAGGGAGTAAACCTTCTGAGAATAAAAACAGCTGGAGCTTGTTAAGGTAATTACACAGGGGAAAGGATAATGTACTGGGAACTCCTCAGAAGAATCTGATTGTGGTGAGGGAGGAGAGATAAAAGCTCATTTAGGAACGACATGAACATGCTGCGTAGGTAGCTGTTTATCAGTAAATATCTCCACTGAGATTAAGAAAAGCAGTAGCTTAATAAATTAAGTACTTCCTGGTATGGTTACTGTACTGTAACTCCCCAAAAGAATCTGGATTGTGGTGAGGGAACAGAGAAAAAAGCTCATTTATGACCTGCACTTACGAAGGGGGTAGGCAGCTGTATATCAGGGAGTAAAACTTCTGAGAATAAAAACAGCTGGAGCTTGTTAAGGTAATTACACAGGGGAAAGGATAATGTACTGGGAACTCCTCAGAAGAATCTGATTGTGGTGAGGGGAGAGAGATAAAAGCTCATTTATTAAACGACATGAACATGCTGCGTAGGTACCTGTTTATCAGTAAATATCTCCACTGAGATTAAGAAAAGCAGTAGCTTAATAAATTAAGTACTTCCTGGTATGGTTACTGTACTGGTAACTCCCCAAAAGAATCTGGATTGTGGTGAGGGAACAGAAAAAAATGCTCATTTAGGACCTGCACTTACGAAGGGGGTAGGCAGCTGTATATCAGGGAGTAAACCTTCTGAGAATAAAAACAGCTGGAGCTTGTTAAGGTAATTACACAGGGGAAAGGATAATGTACTGGGAACTCCTCAGAAGAATCTGATTTGTGGTGAGGGGTGAGAGATAAAAGCTCATTTAGGAACGACATGAACATGCTGGTACGTAGCTGTTTATCAGTAAATATCTCCACTGAGATTAAGAAAAGCAGTAGCTTAATAAATTAAGTACTTCCTGGTATGGTTACTGTACTGGTAACTCCCCAAAAGAATCTGGATTGTGGTGAGGGAACAGAGAAAAAAGCTCATTTAGGACCTGCACTTACAAAGGGGGTAGGCAGCTGTATTTCAGGGAGTAAACCTTCTGAGAATAAAAACAGCTGGAGCTTGTTAAGGTAATTACACAGGGGAAAGGATAATGTACTGGGAACTCCTCAGAAGAATCTGATTTGTGGTGAGGGGAGAGAGATAAAAGCTCATTTAGGAACGACATGAACATGCTGCGTAGGTAGCTGTTTATCAGTAAATATCTCCACTGAGATTAAGAAAAGCAGTAGGTTAATAAATTAGTATTTCCTGGTATGGTTACTCTACTGGTAACTCCCCAAAAGAATCTGGATTGTGGTGAGGGAACAGAGAAAAAAGCTCATTTAGGACCTGCACTTACGAAGGGGGTAGGCAGCTGTATATCAGGGAGTAAACCTTCTGAGAATAAAAACAGCTGGAGCTTGTTAAGGTAATTACACAGGGGAAAGGATAATGTACTGGGAACTCCTCAGAAGAATCTGATTGTGGTGAGGGGAGAGAGATAAAAGCTCATTTAGGAACGACATGAACATGCTGCGTAGGTAGCTGTTTATCAGTAAATATCTCCACTGAGATTAAGAAAAGCAGTAGCTTAATAAATTAAGTACTTCCTGGTATGGTTACTGTACTGGTAACTCCCCAAAAGAATCTGGATTGTGGTGAGGGAACAGAAAAAAAGCTCATTTAGGACCTGCACTTATGAAGGGGGTAGGCAGCAGTGTATCAGGAGTAAACCTTCTGAGAATAAAAACAGCTGGAGCTTGTTAAGGTAATTACACAGGGGAAAGGATAATGTACTCGGAACTCCTCAGAAGAATCTGATTTGTGGTGAGGGGAGAGAGATAAAAGCTCTTTTAGGAACGACATGAACATGCTGCGTAGGTAGCTGTTTATCAGTAAATATCTCCACTGAGATTAAGAAAAGCAGTAGCTTAATAAATTAAGTACTTCCTGGTATGGTTACTGTACTGGTAACTCCCCAAAAGAATCTGGATTGTGGTGACTGAACAGAAAAAAAAGCTCATTTAGGACCTGCACTTATGAAGGGGGTAGGCAACAATATATCAGGGAGTAAGCATTCGTAGAATAAAAACAGCTGGAGCTTGTTAAGGTAATTACACAGGGGAAAGGATAATGTACTGGGAACTCCTCAGAAGAATCTGATTTGTGGTGAGGGGTGAGAGATAAAAGCTCATTTCGGAACGACATGAACATGCTGCGTAGGTAGCTGTTTATCAGTATATATCTCCACTGAGATTAAGAAAAGCAGTAGCTTAATAAATTAAGTACTTCCTGGTATGGTTACTGTACTGGTAACTCCACAAAAGAATCTGGATTGTGGTGAGGGAACAGAGAAAAAAGCTCATTTAGGACCTGCACTTACAAAGGGGGTACGCAGCTGTATATCAGGGAGTAAACCTTCTGAGAATAAAAAGAGCTGGAGCTTGTTAAGGTAATTACACAGGGGAAAGGATAATGTACTGGGAACTCCTCAGAAGAATCTGATTTGTGGTGAGGGGAGAGAGATAAAACTCATTTAGGAACGACATGAACATGCTGCGTATGTAGCTGTTTATCAGTAAATATCTCCACTGAGATTAAGAAAAGCAGTAGCTTAATAAATTAAGTACTTCCTGGTATGTTTACTGTACTGGTAACTCCCCAAAAGTATCTGGATTGTGGTGAGGGAAGAGAGAATAAAGCTCATTTATGACCGACACTTACGAAGGGGGTAGGCAGCTGTATATCAGGGAGTAAACCTTCTGAGAATAAAAACAGCTGGAGCTTGTTAAGGTAATTACACAGGGGAAAGGATAATGTACTGGGAACTCCTCAGAAGAATCTGATTCGTGGTGAAGGGAGAGAGATAAAAGCTCATTTAGGAACGACATGAACATGCTGCGTAGGTAGCTGTTTATCAGTAAATATCTCCACTGAGTTTAAAAAAGCAGTAGCTTAATAAATTAAGTACTTCCTGGTATGGTTACTGTACTGATAACTCCCCGAAAGAATCTGGATTGTGGTGAGGGAACAGAGAAAAAAAGCTCATTTATGACCGGCACTTACGAAGGGGGTAGGCAGCTGTATATCAGGGAGTAAAACTTCTGAGAATAAAAACAGCTGGAGCTTGCTAAGTTAATTACACAGGGGAAAGGATAATGTACTGGGAACTCCTCAGAAGAATCTGATTGTGGTGAGGGGAGAGAGATAAAAGCTCATTTAGGAAAGACATGAACATGCTGCGTAGGTAGCTGTTTAGCAGTAAATATCTCCACTGAGATTAAGAAAAGCAGTAGCTTAATAAATTAAGTACTTCCTGGTATGGTTACTGTACTGGTAACTCCCCAAAAGGATCTGGATTGTGGTGACTGAACAGAAAAAAAAGCTCATTTAGGACCTGCACTTATGAAGGGGGTAGGCAACAATATATCAGGGAGTAAACATTCGTAGAATAAAAACAGCTGGAGCTTGTTAAGGTAATTACACAGGGGAAAGGATAATGTACTGGGAACTCCTCAGAAGAATCTGATTTGTGGTGAGGGGTGAGAGATAAAAGCTCATTTCGGAACGACATGAACATGCTGGGTACGTAGCTGTTTATCAGTAAATATCTCCACTGAGATTAAGAAAAGCAGTAGCTTAATAAATTAAGTACTTCCTGGTATGGTTACTGTACTGGTAACTCCCCAAAAGAATCTGGATTGTGGTGAGGGAACAGAGAAAAAAGCTCATTTAGGACCTGCACTTACAAAGGGGGTACGCAGCTGTATATCAGGGAGTAAACCTTCTGAGAATAAAAAGAGCTGGAGCTTGTTAAGGTAATTACACAGGGGAAAGGATAATGTACTGGGAACTCCTCAGAAGAATCTGATTTCTGGTGAGGGGAGAGAGATAAAAGCTCATTTAGGAACGACATGAACGTGCTGCGTAGGTAGCTGTTTATCAGTAAATATCTCCACTGAGATTAAGAAAAGCAGTAGCTTAAAATTAAGTACTTCCTGGGGCTGGGGATATAGCCTAGTGGCAAGAGTGCCTGCCTCGGATACACGAGGCCCTAGGTTCGATTCCCCAGCACCACATATACAGAAAACGGCCAGAAGCGGCGCTGTGGATCAAGAGGCACAGTCCTAGCCTTGAGCGGGAAGAAGCCAGGGACAGTGCTCAGGCCCTGAGTCCAAGGCCCAGGACAGGCCAAAAAAAAAAATTAAGTACTTCCTGGTATGGTTACTGTACTGGTAACTCCCCAAAAGAATCTGGATTGTGGTGAGGGAACAGAGAAAAAAGCTCATTTAGGACCTGCACTTACGAAGGGGGTAGGCAGCTGTATATCAGGGAGTAAACCTTCTGAGAATAAAAACAGCTGGAGCTTGTTAAGGTAATTACACAGGGGAAAGGATAATGTACTGGGAACTTCTCAGAAGAATCTGATTTGTGGTGAGGGGAGAGAGATAAAAGCTCATTTATGAACGACATGAACATGCTGCGTAGGTAGCTGTTTATCAGTAAATATCTTCACTGAGATTAAGGAAAGCAGTAGCTTAATAAATTAAGAACTTCCTGGTATGGTTACTGTACTGGTAACTCCCCAAAAGAATCTGGATTGTGGTGAGGGAACAGAGAAAAAAGCTCATTTAGGACCTGCACTTACGAAGGGGGTAGGCAGCTGTATATCAGGGAGTAAACCTTCTGAGAATAAAAACAGCTGGAGCTTGTTAAGGTAATTACACAGGGGAAAGGATAATGTACTGGGAACTCCTCCGAAGAATCTGATTTGTGGTGAGGGGAGAGAGATAAAAGCTCATTTAGGAACGACATGAACATTCTGCGTAGGTAGCTGTTTATCAGTAAATATCTCCACTGAGATTAAGAAAAGCAGTAGCTTAATAAATTAAGTACTTCCTGGTATGGTTACTGTACTGGTAACTCCCCAAAAGTATCTGGATTGTGCTGAGGGAACAGAGAAAAAAGCTCATTTAGGACCTGCACTTACGAAGGGGGTAGGCAGCTGTATATCAGGGATTAAACCCTCTGAGAATAAAAACAGCTGGAGCTTGTTAAGGGAATTACACAGGGGAAAGGATAATGTACTGGGAACTCCTCAGAAGAATCTAATTTGTGGTGAGGGGAGAGAGATTAAAGCTCATTTAGGCACGACATCAACATGCTGCGTAGGTAGCTGTTTATCAGTAAATATCTCCACTGAGATTAAGAAAAGCATTAGCTTATTAAATTAAGTAATTCCTGATATGGTTACTTTACTGGTAACTCCCCAAAAGAATCTGGATTGTGGTGAGGGAACAGAGGAAAAAGCTCATTTAAGACTTGCACATACGAAGGGGGTAGGCAGCTGTATATCAGGGAGTAAACCTTCTGAGAATAAAAACAGCTGGAGCTTGTTAAGGTAATTACACAGGGGAAAGGATAATGTACTGGGAACTCCTCAGAAGAATCTGATTTGTGGTGAGGGGAGAGAGATAAAAGCTCATTTAGAACGACATGAACATGCTGCGTAGTAAGCTGTTTATCAGTAAATATCTCCACTGAGATTTAGAAAAGCAGTAGCTTAAATTATGTACTTCCTGGTATGGTGACTGTACTGGTAACTCCCCAAAAGAATCTGGATTGTGGTGAGGGAACAGAGAAAATAGCTCATTTAGGACATGCACTTACGAAGGGGGTAGGCAGCTGTATATCAGGGAGTAAAACTTCTGAGAATAAAAACAGCTGGAGCTTGTTAAGGTAATTACACAGGGGAAAGGATAATGTACTGGGAACTCCTCAGAAGAATCTGATTTGTGGTGAGAGGAGAGAGATAAAAGCTCATTTAGGAACGACATGAACATGGTGCCTAGGTAGCTGTTTATCAGTAAATATCTCCACTGAGATTAAGAAAAGTAGTAGCTTAATAAATTAAGTACTTCCTGGTGTGGTTACTGTACTGGTAACTCCACAAAAGAATCTGGATTGTGGTGAGGGAACAGAGAAAAAAGCTCATTTAGGACCTGCACTTACGAAGGGGGTAGGCAGCTGTATATCAGGGAGTAAACCTTCTGAGAATAAAAACAGCTGGAGCTTGTTAAGGTAATTACACAGGGGAAAGGATAATGTACTGGGAACTCCTCAGAAGAATCTGATTTGTGGTGAGGGGAGAGAGATAAAAGCTCATTTAGGAACGACATGAACATGCTGCGTAGGTAGCTGTTTATCAGTAAATATCTACACTGAGATTAAGAAAAGCAGTAGCTTAATAAATGAAGTACTTCCTGGTATGGTTACTGTACTGGTACCTCCCCAAAAGAATCTGAATTGTGGTGAGGGAACAGAGAAAAAAGCTCATTTAGGACCTGCACTTACAAAGGGGGTAGGCAGCTGTATATCAGGGAGTAAACCTTCTGAGAATAAAAACAGCTGGAGCTTGTTAAGGTAATTACACAGGGGAAAGGATAATGTACTGGGAACTCCTCAGAAGAATCTGATTTGTGGTGAAGGGAGAGAGATAAAAGCTCATTGAGGAACGACATGAACATGCTGCGTAGGTAGCTGTTTATCAGTAAATATCTCCACTGAGATTAAGAAAAGCAGTAGCTTAATAAATTAAGTACTTCCTGGTATGGTTACTGTACTGGTAACTCCCCAAAAGAATGTGGATTGTGGTGAGGGAACAGAGAAAAAAGCTCATTTAGGACCTGCACTTACGAAGGGGGTAGGCAGCTGTATATCAGGGAGTAAACCTTCTGAGAATAAAAACAGCTGGAGCTTGTTAAGGTAATTACACAGGGGAAAGGATAATGTACTGGGAACTCCTCAGAAGAATCTGATTTGTGGTGAGGGGAGAGAGATAAAAGCTCATTTAGGAACGACATGAACATGCTGCGTAGGTAGCTGTTTATCAGTAAATATCTCCACTGAGATTAAGAAAAGCAGTAGCTTAATAAATTAAGTACTTCCTGATATGGTTACTCTACTGGTAACTCCACAAAAGAATCTGGATTGTGGTGAGGGAACAGAGAAAAAAGCTCATTTAGGACCTGCACTTACGAAGGGGGTAGGCAGCTGTATATCAGGGAGTAAACCTTCTGAGAATAAAAACAGCTGGAGCTTGTTAAGGTAATTACACAGAGGAAAGATTATTGTACTGGGAACAACTCAGAAGAATCTAATTTGTGGTGAGGGGAGCGAGATAAAAGCTCATTTAGGAGCGACATGAACATGCTGTGTAGGTAGCTGTTTATCAGTAAATATCTCCACTGAGATTAAGAAAAGCAGTAGTTTAATAAATTAAGTACTTCCTGGTATGTTTACTGTACTGGTCACTCCAAAAAAGAATCTGGATTGTGTTGAGGGAACAGAGAAAAAAGCTCATTTAGGACCTGCACTTACGAAGGGGGTAGGCAGCTGTATATCAGGGAGTAAACCTTCTGAGAATAAAAACAGCTGGAGGTTGTTAAGGTAATTACACAGGGGAAAGGATAATGTACTGGGAACTCCTCAGAAGAATCTGATTTGTGGTGAGGGGAGAGAGATAAAAGCTCTTTTAGGAACGACATGAACATGCTGCTTAGGTAGCTGTTTATCAGTAAATATCTCCACTGAGATTAAGAAAAGCAGTAGCTTAATAAATTAAGTACTTCCTGGTATGGTTACTGTACTGGTAACTCCCCAGAAGAATCTGGATTGTGGTGAGGGAACAGAGAAAAAAGCTCATTTAGGACCTGCACTTACAAAGGGGGTAGGCAGCTGTATATCAGGGAGTAAACCTCCTGAGAATAAAAACAGCTGGAGCTTGTTAAGGGTAATATACACAGGGGAAAGGATAATGTACTGGGGACTCCTCAGAAGAATCTGATTTGTGGTGAGGGGAGAGAGATAAAAGCTCATATAGGAACGACATGAACATGCTGTGTAGGTAGCTGTTTATCAGTAAATATCTCCACTGAGATTAAGAAAAGCAGTAGGTTAATAAATTAAGTACTTCCTGGTATGGTTACTGTACTGGTAACTCTCCAAAAGAATCTGGATTGTGGTGAGGGAACAGAGAAAAAAGCTCATTTAGGACCTGCACTTACGAAGGGGGTAGGCAGCTGTATATCAGGGAGTAAACCTTCTGAGAATAAAAACAGCTGGAACTTATTAAGGTAATTACACAGGGTAAAGGATAATGTACTGGGAAATTCTCAGAAGAATCTGATTTCTGGTGAGGGGAGAGAGATAAAAGCTCATTTAGGAACGACATGAACGTGCTGCGTAGGTAGCTGTTTATCAGTAAATATCTCCACTGAGATTAAGAAAAGCAGTAGCTTAAAATTAGTACTTCCTGGGGCTGGGGATATAGCCTAGTGGCAAGAGTGCCTGCCTCGGATACACGAGGCCCTAGGTTCGATTCCCCAGCACCACATATACAGAAAACGGCCAGAAGCGGCGCTGTGGATCAAGAGGCACAGTCCTAGCCTTGAGCGGGAAGAAGCCAGGGACAGTGCTCAGGCCCTGAGTCCAAGGCCCAGGACAGGCCAAAAAAAAAATTAAGTACTTCCTGGTATGGTTACTGTACTGGTAACTCCCCAAAAGAATCTGGATTGTGGTGAGGGAACAGAGAAAAAAGCTCATTTAGGACCTGCACTTACGAAGGGGGTAGGCAGCTGTATATCAGGGAGTAAACCTTCTGAGAATAAAAACAGCTGGAGCTTGTTAAGGTAATTACACAGGGGAAAGGATAATGTACTGGGAACTTCTCAGAAGAATCTGATTTGTGGTGAGGGGAGAGAGATTAAAGCTCATTTATGAACGACATGAACATGCTGCGTAGGTAGCTGTTTATCAGTAAATATCTCCACTGAGATTAAGGAAAGCAGTAGCTTAATAAATTAAGAACTTCCTGGTATGGTTACTGTACTGGTAACTCCCCAAAAGAATCTGGATTGTGGTGAGGGAACAGAGAAAAAAGCTCATTTAGGACCTGCACTTACGAAGGGGGTAGGCAGCTGTATATCAGGGAGTAAACCTTCTGAGAATAAAAACAGCTGGAGCTTGTTAAGGTAATTACACAGGGGAAAGGATAATGTACTGGGAACTCCTCCGAAGAATCTGATTTGTGGTGAGGGGAGAGAGATAAAAGCTCATTTAGGAACGACATGAACATTCTGCGTAGGTAGCTGTTTATCAGTAAATATCTCCACTGAGATTAAGAAAAGCAGTAGCTTAATAAATTAAGTACTTCCTGGTATAGTTACTGTACTGGTAACTCCCCAAAAGTATCTGGATTGTGCTGAGGGAACAGAGAAAAAAGCTCATTTAGGACCTGCACTTACGAAGGGGGTAGGCAGCTGTATATCAGGGATTAAACCCTCTGAGAATAAAAAACAGCTGGAGCTTGTTAAGGGAATTACACAGGGGAAAGGATAATGTACTGGGAACTCCTCCGAAGAATCTGATTTGTGGTGAGGGGAGAGAGATTAAAGCTCATTTAGGCACGACATCAACATGCTGCGTAGGTAGCTGTTTATCAGTAAATATCTCCACTGAGATTAAGAAAAGCATTAGCTTATTAAATTAAGTAATTCCCTGATATGGTTACTTTACTGGTAACTCCCCAAAAGAATCTGGATTGTGGTGAGGGAACAGAGGAAAAAGCTCATTTAAGACTTGCACATACGAAGGGGGTAGGCAGCTGTATATCAGGGAGTAAACCTTCTGAGAATAAAAACAGCTGGAGCTTGTTAAGGTAATTACACAGGGGAAAGGATAATGTACTGGGAACTCCTCAGAAGAATCTGATTTGTGGTGAGGGGAGAGAGATAAAAGCTCATTTAGAACGACATGAACATGCTGCGTAGTAAGCTGTTTATCAGTAAATATCTCCACTGAGATTTAGAAAAGCAGTAGCTTAAATTATGTACTTCCTGGTATGGTGACTGTACTGGTAACTCCCCAAAAGAATCTGGATTGTGGTGAGGGAACAGAGAAAATAGCTCATTTAGGACATGCACTTACGAAGGGGGTAGGCAGCTGTATATCAGGGAGTAAAACTTCTGAGAATAAAAACAGCTGGAGCTTGTTAAGGTAATTACACAGGGGAAAGGATAATGTACTGGGAACTCCTCAGAAGAATCTGATTTGTGGTGAGAGGAGAGAGATAAAAGCTCATTTAGGAACGACATGAACATGGTGCCTAGGTAGCTGTTTATCAGTAAATATCTCCACTGAGATTAAGAAAAGTAGTAGCTTAATAAATTAAGTACTTCCTGGTGTGGTTACTGTACTGGTAACTCCACAAAAGAATCTGGATTGTGGTGAGGGAACAGAGAAAAAAGCTCATTTAGGACCTGCACTTACGAAGGGGGTAGGCAGCTGTATATCAGGGAGTAAACCTTCTGAGAATAAAAACAGCTGGAGCTTGTTAAGGTAATTACACAGGGGAAAGGATAATGTACTGGGAACTCCTCAGAAGAATCTGATTTGTGGTGAGGGGAGAGAGATAAAAGCTCATTTAGGAACGACATGAACATGCTGCGTAGGTAGCTGTTTATCAGTAAATATCTACACTGAGATTAAGAAAAGCAGTAGCTTAATAAATGAAGTACTTCCTGGTATGGTTACTGTACTGGTACCTCCCCAAAAGAATCTGAATTGTGGTGAGGGAACAGAGAAAAAAGCTCATTTAGGACCTGCACTTACAAAGGGGGTAGGCAGCTGTATATCAGGGAGTAAACCTTCTGAGAATAAAAACAGCTGGAGCTTGTTAAGGTAATTACACAGGGGAAAGGATAATGTACTGGGAACTCCTCAGAAGAATCTGATTTGTGGTGAAGGGAGAGAGATAAAAGCTCATTGAGGAACGACATGAACATGCTGCGTAGGTAGCTGTTTATCAGTAAATATCTCCACTGAGATTAAGAAAAGCAGTAGCTTAATAAATTAAGTACTTCCTGGTATGGTTACTGTACTGGTAACTCCCCAAAAGAATGTGGATTGTGGTGAGGGAACAGAGAAAAAAGCTCATTTAGGACCTGCACTTACGAAGGGGGTAGGCAGCTGTATATCAGGGAGTAAACCTTCTGAGAATAAAAACAGCTGGAGCTTGTTAAGGTAATTACACAGGGGAAAGGATAATGTACTGGGAACTCCTCAGAAGAATCTGATTTGTGGTGAGGGGAGAGAGATAAAAGCTCATTTAGGAACGACATGAACATGCTGCGTAGGTAGCTGTTTATCAGTAAATATCTCCACTGAGATTAAGAAAAGCAGTAGCTTAATAAATTAAGTACTTCCTGATATGGTTACTCTACTGGTAACTCCACAAAAGAATCTGGATTGTGGTGAGGGAACAGAGAAAAAAGCTCATTTAGGACCTGCACTTACGAAGGGGG
>NW_025957305.1:0-59966 GCF_023159225.1 Perognathus longimembris pacificus | reverse complement strand
AGATTCTTTTGGGGAGTTACCAGTACAGTAACCATACCAGGAAGTACTTAATTTATTAAGCTACTGCTTTTATTAATCTCAATGGAGATATTTACTGATAAACAGCTACCTACGCAGCATGTTCATGTCGTTCCTAAATGAGCTTTTATCTCTCTCCCCTCACCACAAATCAGATTCTCCTGAGGAGTTCCCAGTACATTATCCTTTCCCCTGTGTAATTACCTTAACAAGCTCCAGCTGTTTTTATTCTCAGAAGGTTTACTCCCTGATATACAGCTGCCTACCCCCTTCGTAAGTGCAGGTCATAACAAGCTTTTATTTCTCTCCTCTCACCACAAATCAGATTCTTCTGAGGAGTTCCCAGTACATTATCCTTTCCCCTGTGTAATTACCTTAACAAGCTCCAGCTGTTTTTATTCTCAGAAGGTTTACTCCCTCATATACAGCTGCCTACCCGCTTCGTAAGTGCAGGTCTTAAATGAGCTTTTTTCTCTGTTCCCTCACCACAGTCCAGATTCATTTGGGGAGTTACCAGTACAGTAACCATACCAGGAAGTACTTAATTTATTAAGTTACTGCTTTTCTTAATCTCAGTGGAGATATTTACTGATAAACAGCTACCTACGCAGCATGTTCATGTCGTTCATAAATGAGCTTTTATCTCTCTCCCCTCACCACAAATCAGATTCTCCTGAGGAGTTCCCAGTACATTATCCTTTCCCCTGTGTAATTACCTTAACAAGCTCCACCTGTTTTTATTCTCAGAAGGTTTACTCCCTGATATACAGCTGCCTACCCCCTTCGTAAGTGCAGGTCCTAAATGAGCTTTTTTCTCTGTTCCCTCACCACAATCCAGATTCTTTTGGGGAGTTACCAGTACAGTTACCATACCAGGAAGTACTTAATTTATTAAGCTACTGCTTTTCTTAATCTCAGTGGAGATATTTACTGATAAACAGCTACCTACACAGCATGTTCATGTCGTTCCTAAATGAGCTTTTATCTCTCTCCCCTCACCACAAATCAGATTCTTCTGAGGAGTTCCCAGTACATTATCCTTTCCCCTGTGTAATTACCTTAACAAGCTCCAGCTGTTTTTATTCTCAGAAGGTTTACTCCCTCATATACAGCTGCCTACCCGCTTCGTAAGTGCAGGTCTTAAATGAGCTTTTTTCTCTGTTCCCTCACCACAATCCAGATTCTTTTCGGGAGTTACCAGTACAGTAACCATACCAGGAAGTACTAAATTTATTAAGCAACTGCTTTTCTTAATCTCAATGGAGATATTTACTGATAAACAGCTACCTACGCAGCATGTTCATGTCGTTCCTAAATGAGCTTTTATCTCTCTCCCCTCACCACAAATCAGATTCTCCTGAGGAGTTCCCAGTACATTATCCTTTCCCCTGTGTAATTACCTTAACAAGCTCCAGCTGTTTTTATTCTCAGAAGGTTTACTCCCTGATATACAGCTGCCTACCCCCTTCGTAAGTGCAGGTCATAACAAGCTTTTATTTCTCTCCTCTCACCACAAATCAGATTCTTCTGAGGAGTTCCCAGTACATTATCCTTTCCCCTGTGTAATTACCTTAACAAGCTCCAGCTGTTTTTATTCTCAGAAGGTTTACTCCCTCATATACAGCTGCCTACCCGCTTCGTAAGTGCAGGTCTTAAATGAGCTTTTTTCTCTGTGCCCTCACCACAGTCCAGATTCATTTGGGGAGTTACCAGTACAGTAACCATACCAGGAAGTACTTAATTTATTAAGTTACTGCTTTTCTTAATCTCAGTGGAGATATTTACTGATAAACAGCTACCTACGCAGCATGTTCATGTCGTTCATAAATGAGCTTTTATCTCTCTCCCCTCACCACAAATCAGATTCTCCTGAGGAGTTCCCAGTACATTATCCTTTCCCCTGTGTAATTACCTTAACAAGCTCCACCTGTTTTTATTCTCAGAAGGTTTACTCCCTGATATACAGCTGCCTACCCCCTTCGTAAGTGCAGGTCCTAAATGAGCTTTTTTCTCTGTTCCCTCACCACAATCCAGATTCTTTTGGGGAGTTACCAGTACAGTAACCATACCAGGAAGTACTTCATTTATTAAGCTACTGCTTTTCTTAATCTCAGTGGAGATATTTACTGATAAACAGCTACCTACACAGCATGTTCATGTCGTTCCTAAATGAGCTTTTATCTCTCTCCCCTCACCACAAATCAGATTCTTCTGAGGAGTTCCCAGTACATTATCCTTTCCCCTGTGTAATTACCTTAACAAGCTCCAGCTGTTTTTATTCTCAGAAGGTTTACTCCCTCATATACAGCTGCCTACCCGCTTCGTAAGTGCAGGTCTTAAATGAGCTTTTTTCTCTGTTCCCTCACCACAATCCAGATTCTTTTGGGGAGTTACCAGTACAGTAACCATACCAGGAAGTACTAAATTTATTAAGCAACTGCTTTTCTTAATCTCAATGGAGATATTTACTGATAAACAGCTACCTACGCAGCATGTTCATGTCGTTCCTAAATGAGCTTTTATCTCTCTCCCCTCACCACAAATCAGATTCTCCTGAGGAGTTCCCAGTACATTATCCTTTCCCCTGTGTAATTACCTTAACAAGCTCCAGCAGTTTTTATTCTCAGAAGGTTTACTCCCTGATATACAGCTGCCTACCCCCTTCGTAAGTGCAGGCCCTAAATGAGTTTTTACTCTGTTCCCTCACCACAATCCAAATTCTTTTGGGGAGTTACCAGTACAGTAACCATACCAGGAAGTACTTAATTTATTAAGCTACTGCTTTTCTTAATCTCAGTGGAGATATTTACTGATAAACAGCTACCTACACAGCATGTTCATGTCGTTCCTAAATGAGCTTTTATCTCTCTCCCCTCACCACAAATCAGATTCTTCTGAGGAGTTCCCAGTACATTATCCTTTTCCCTGTGTAATTACCTTAACAAGCTCCAGCTGTTTTTATTCTCAGAAGGTTTACTCCCTCATATACAGGTGCCTACCCGCTTCGTAAGTGCAGGTCTTAAATGAGCTTTTTTCTCTGTTCCCTCACCACAATCCAGATTCTTTGGGGATTTACCAGTACAGTAACCATACCAGAAAGTACTTAATTTATTAAGCTACTGCTTTTCTTAATCTCAATGGAGATATTTACTGATAAACAGCTACCTACGCAGCATGTTCATGTCGTTCCTAAATGAGCTTTTATCTCTCTCCCCTCACCACAAATCAGATTCTTCTGAGGAGTTCCCAGTACATTATCCTTTCCCCTGTGTAATTACCTTAACAAGCTCCAGCTGTTTTTATTCTCAGAAGGTTTACTCGCTGATATACAGCTGCCTACCCCCTTCGTAAGTGCAGGTCCTAAATGAGCTTTTTTATCTGTTCCATCACCACAATCCAGATTCTTTTGAGGAGTTACCGGTAAAGTACCCATACCAGGAAGTACTTAATTTATTAAGCTACTGCTTTTCTTAATCTCAGTGGAGATATTTAGTGATAAACAGCTACCTACGCAGCATGTTCATGTCGTTCCTAAATGAGCTTTTATCTCTCTCCCCTCACCACAAATCAGATTCTCCTGAGGAGTTCCAAGTACATTATCCTTTCCCCTGTGTAATTACCTTAACAAGCTCCAGCTCTTTTTATTCTCAGAAGGTTTACTCCCTGATATACAGCTGCCTACCCCCTCGAAATTGCAGGTCCTAAATGAGCTTTTTTCTCTGTTCCCTCACCACAGTCCAGATTCATTTGGGGAGTTACCAGTACAGTAACCATACCAGGAAGTACTTAATTCATTAAGTTACTGCTTTTCTTAATCTCAGTGGAGATATTTACTGATAAACAGCTACCTACGCAGCATGTTCATGTCGTTCATAAATGAGCTTTTATCTCTCTCCCCTCACCACAAATCAGATTCTCCTGAGGAGTTCCCAGTACATTATCCTTTCCCCTGTGTAATTACCTTAACAAGTTCCACCTGTTTTTATTCTCAGAAGGTTTACTCCCTGATATACAGCTGCCTACCCCCTTCGTAAGTGCAGGTCCTACATGAGCTTTTTTCTCTGTTCCCTCACCACAATCCAGATTCTTTTGGGGAGTTACCAGTACAGTAACCATACCAGGAAGTACTTAATTTATTAAGCTACTGCTTTTCTTAATCTCAGTGGAGATATTTACTGATAAACAGCTACCTACACAGCATGTTCATGTCGTTCCTAAATGAGCTTTTATCTCTCTCCCCTCACCACAAATCAGATTCTTCTGAGGAGTTCCCAGTACATTATCCTTTCCCCTGTGTAATTACCTTAACAAGCTCCAGCTGTTTTTATTCTCAGAAGGTTTACTCCCTCATATACAGCTGCCTACCCGCTTCGTAAGTGCAGGTCTTAAATGAGCTTTTTTCTCTGTTCCCTCACCACAATCCAGATTCTTTTGGGGAGTTACCAGTACAGTAACCATACCAGGAAGTACTTAATTTATTAAGCTACTGCTTTTATTAATCTCAATGGAGATATTTACTGATAAACAGCTACCTACGCAGCATGTTCATGTCGTTCCTAAATGAGCTTTTATCTCTCTCCCCTCACCACAAATCAGATTCTCCTGAGGAGTTCCCAGTACATTATCCTTTCCCCTGTGTAATTACCTTAACAAGCTCCAGCTGTTTTTATTCTCAGAAGGTTTACTCCCTGATATACAGCTGCCTACCCCCTTCGTAAGTGCAGGTCATAACAAGCTTTTATTTCTCTCCTCTCACCACAAATCAGATTCTTCTGAGGAGTTCCCAGTACATTATCCTTTCCCCTGTGTAATTACCTTAACAAGCTCCAGCTGTTTTTATTCTCAGAAGGTTTACTCCCTCATATACAGCTGCCTACCCGCTTCGTAAGTGCAGGTCTTAAATGAGCTTTTTTCTCTGTTCCCTCACCACAGTCCAGATTCATTTGGGGAGTTACCAGTACAGTAACCATACCAGGAATTACTTAATTTATTAAGTTACTGCTTTTCTTAATCTCAGTGGAGATATTTACTGATAAACAGCTACCTACGCAGCATGTTCATGTCGTTCATAAATGAGCTTTTATCTCTCTCCCCTCACCACAAATCAGATTCTCCTGAGGAGTTCCCAGTACATTATCCTTTCCCCTGTGTAATTACCTTAACAAGCTCCACCTGTTTTTATTCTCAGAAGGTTTACTCCCTGATATACAGCTGCCTACCCCCTTCGTAAGTGCAGGTCCTAAATGAGCTTTTTTCTCTGTTCCCTCACCACAATCCAGATTCTTTTGGGGAGTTACCAGTACAGTTACCATACCAGGAAGTACTTAATTTATTAAGCTACTGCTTTTCTTAATCTCAGTGGAGATATTTACTGATAAACAGCTACCTACACAGCATGTTCATGTCGTTCCTAAATGAGCTTTTATCTCTCTCCCCTCACCACAAATCAGATTCTTCTGAGGAGTTCCCAGTACATTATCCTTTCCCCTGTGTAATTACCTTAACAAGCTCCAGCTGTTTTTATTCTCAGAAGGTTTACTCCCTCATATACAGCTGCCTACCCGCTTCGTAAGTGCAGGTCTTAAATGAGCTTTTTTCTCTGTTCCCTCACCACAATCCAGATTCTTTTCGGGAGTTACCAGTACAGTAACCATACCAGGAAGTACTAAATTTATTAAGCAACTGCTTTTCTTAATCTCAATGGAGATATTTACTGATAAACAGCTACCTACGCAGCATGTTCATGTCGTTCCTAAATGAGCTTTTATCTCTCTCCCCTCACCACAAATCAGATTCTCCTGAGGAGTTCCCAGTACATTATCCTTTCCCCTGTGTAATTACCTTAACAAGCTCCAGCTGTTTTTATTCTCAGAAGGTTTACTCCCTGATATACAGCTGCCTACCCCCTTCGTAAGTGCAGGTCATAACAAGCTTTTATTTCTCTCCTCTCACCACAAATCAGATTCTTCTGAGGAGTTCCCAGTACATTATCCTTTCCCCTGTGTAATTACCTTAACAAGCTCCAGCTGTTTTTATTCTCAGAAGGTTTACTCCCTCATATACAGCTGCCTACCCGCTTCGTAAGTGCAGGTCTTAAATGAGCTTTTTTCTCTGTGCCCTCACCACAGTCCAGATTCATTTGGGGAGTTACCAGTACAGTAACCATACCAGGAAGTACTTAATTTATTAAGTTACTGCTTTTCTTAATCTCAGTGGAGATATTTACTGATAAACAGCTACCTACGCAGCATGTTCATGTCGTTCATAAATGAGCTTTTATCTCTCTCCCCTCACCACAAATCAGATTCTCCTGAGGAGTTCCCAGTACATTATCCTTTCCCCTGTGTAATTACCTTAACAAGCTCCACCTGTTTTTATTCTCAGAAGGTTTACTCCCTGATATACAGCTGCCTACCCCCTTCGTAAGTGCAGGTCCTAAATGAGCTTTTTTCTCTGTTCCCTCACCACAATCCAGATTCTTTTGGGGAGTTACCAGTACAGTAACCATACCAGGAAGTACTTCATTTATTAAGCTACTGCTTTTCTTAATCTCAGTGGAGATATTTACTGATAAACAGCTACCTACACAGCATGTTCATGTCGTTCCTAAATGAGCTTTTATCTCTCTCCCCTCACCACAAATCAGATTCTTCTGAGGAGTTCCCAGTACATTATCCTTTCCCCTGTGTAATTACCTTAACAAGCTCCAGCTGTTTTTATTCTCAGAAGGTTTACTCCCTCATATACAGCTGCCTACCCGCTTCGTAAGTGCAGGTCTTAAATGAGCTTTTTTCTCTGTTCCCTCACCACAATCCAGATTCTTTTGGGGAGTTACCAGTACAGTAACCATACCAGGAAGTACTAAATTTATTAAGCAACTGCTTTTCTTAATCTCAATGGAGATATTTACTGATAAACAGCTACCTACGCAGCATGTTCATGTCGTTCCTAAATGAGCTTTTATCTCTCTCCCCTCACCACAAATCAGATTCTCCTGAGGAGTTCCCAGTACATTATCCTTTCCCCTGTGTAATTACCTTAACAAGCTCCAGCTGTTTTTATTCTCAGAAGGTTTACTCCCTCATATACAGCTGCCTACCCGCTTCGTAAGTGCAGGTCTTAAATGAGCTTTTTTCTCTGTTCCCTCACCACAATCCAGATTCTTTTGGGGAGTTACCAGTACAGTAACCATACCAGGAAGTACTTAATTTATTAAGCTACTGCTTTTCTTAATCTCAGTGGAGATATTTTACTGATAAACAGCTACCTACACAGCATGTTCATGTCGTTCCTAAATGAGTTTTTATCTCTCTCCCCTCACCACAAATCAGATTCTTCTGAGGAGTTCCCAGTACATTATCCTTTTCCCTGGGTAATTACCTTAACAAGCTCCAGCTGTTTTTATTCTCAGAAGGTTTACTCCCTCATATACAGGTGCCTACCCGCTTCGTAAGTGCAGGTCTTAAATGAGCTTTTTTCTCTGTTCCCTCACCACAATCCAGATTCTTTTGGGGATTTACCAGTACAGTAACCATACCAGAAAGTACTTAATTTATTATGCTACTGCTTTTCTTAATCTCAATGGAGATATTTACTGATAAACAGCTACCTACGCAGCATGTTCATGTCGTTCCTAAATGAGCTTTTATCTCTCTCCCCTCACCACAAATCAGATTCTTCTGAGGAGTACCCAGTACATTATCCTTTCCCCTGTGTAATTACCTTAACAAGGTCCAGCTGTTTTTTATTCTCAGAAGGTTTACTCCCTGATATACAGCTGCCTACCCCCTTCGTAAATGCAGGGCCTAAATGAGCTTTTTTATCTGTTCCCTCACCACAATCCAGATCTTTTGTGGAGTTACCAGTACAGTAACCATACCAGGAAGTACTTAATTTATTAAGCTACTGCTTTTCTTAATCTCAGTGGAGATATTTACTGATAAACAGCTACCTACGCAGCATGTTCATGTCGTTCCTAAATGAGCTTTTATCTCTCTCCCCTCACCACAAATCAGATTCTCCTGAGGAGTTCCCAGTACATTATCCTTTCCCCTGTGTAATTACCTTAACAAGCTCCAGCTGTTTTTATTCTCAGAAGGTTTACTCCCTGATATACAGCTGCCTACCCCCTTCGTAAGTGCAGGTCATAACAAGCTTTTATTTCTCACCTCTCACCACAAATCAGATTCTTCTGAGGAGTTCCCAGTACATTATCCTTTCCCCTGTGTAATTACCTTAACAAGCTCCAGCTGTTTTTATTCTCAGAAGGTTTACTCCCTCATATACAGCTGCCTACCCGCTTCGTAAGTGCAGGTCTTAAATGAGCTTTTTTCTCTGTTCCCTCACCACAGTCCAGATTCATTTGGGGAGTTACCAGTACAGTAACCATACCAGGAAGTACTTAATTTATTAAGTTACTGCTTTTCTTAATCTCAGTGGAGATATTTACTGATAAACAGCTACCTACGCAGCATGTTCATGTCGTTCATAAATGAGCTTTTATCTCTCTCCCCTCACCACAAATCAGATTCTCCTGAGGAGTTCCCAGTACATTATCCTTTCCCCTGTGTAATTACCTTAACAAGCTCCACCTGTTTTTATTCTCAGAAGGTTTACTCCCTGATATACAGCTGCCTACCCCCTTCGTAAGTGCAGGTCCTAATGAGCTTTTTTCTCTGTTCCCTCACCACAATCCAGATTCTTTTGGGGAGTTACCAGTACAGTAACCATACCAGGAAGTACTTAATTTATTAAGCTACTGCTTTTCTTAATCTCAGTGGAGATATTTACTGATAAACAGCTACCTACACAGCATGTTCATGTCGTTCCTAATGAGCTTTTTATCTCTCTCCCCTCACCACAAATCAGATTCTTCTGAGGAGTTCCCAGTACATTATCCTTTCCCCTGTGTAATTACCTTAACAAGCTCCAGCTGTTTTTATTCTCAGAAGGTTTACTCCCTCATATACAGCTGCCTACCCGCTTCGTAAGTGCAGGTCTTAAATGAGCTTTTTTCTCTGTTCCCTCACCACAATCCAGATTCTTTTGGGGAGTTACCAGTACAGTAACCATACCAGGAAGTACTAAATTTATTAAGCAACTGCTTTTCTTAATCTCAATGGAGATATTTACTGATAAACAGCTACCTACGCAGCATGTTCATGTCGTTCCTAAATGAGCTTTTATCTCTCTCCCCTCACCACAAATCAGATTCTCCTGAGGAGTTCCCAGTACATTATCCTTTCCCCTGTGTAATTACCTTAACAAGCTCCAGCTGTTTTTATTCTCAGAAGGTTTACTCCCTGATATACAGCTGCCTACCCCCTTCGTAAGTGCAGGTCATAACAAGCTTTTATTTCTCTCCTCTCACCACAAATCAGATTCTTCTGAGGAGTTCCCAGTACATTATCCTTTCCCCTGTGTAATTACCTTAACAAGCTCCAGCTGTTTTTATTCTCAGAAGGTTTACTCCCTCATATACAGCTGCCTACCCGCTTCGTAAGTGCAGGTCTTAAATGAGCTTTTTTCTCTGTTCCCTCACCACAATCCAGATTCTTTTGGGGAGTTACCAGTACAGTAACCATACCAGGAAGTACTTAATTTATTAAGCTACTGCTTTTCTTAATCTCAGTGGAGATATTTACTGATAAACAGCTACCTACACAGCATGTTCATGTCGTTCCTAAATGAGTTTTTATCTCTCTCCCCTCACCACAAATCAGATTCTTCTGAGGAGTTCCCAGTACATTATCCTTTTCCCTGGGTAATTACCTTAACAAGCTCCAGCTGTTTTTATTCTCAGAAGGTTTACTCCCTCATATACAGGTGCCTAACCGCTTCGTAAGTGCAGGTCTTAAATGAGCTTTTTTCTCTGTTCCCTCACCACAATCCAGATTCTTTTGGGGATTTACCAGTACAGTAACCATACCAGAAAGTACTTAATTTATTAAGCTACTGCTTTTCTTAATCTCAATGGAGATATTTACTGATAAACAGCTACCTACGCAGCATGTTCATGTCGTTCCTAAATGAGCTTTTATCTCTCTCCCCTCACCACGAATCAGATTCTTCTGAGAAGTTCCCAGTACATTATCCTTTCCCCTGTGTAATTACCTTAACAAGCTCCAGCTGTTTTTATTCTCAGAAGGTTTACTCCCTGATATACAGCTGCCTACCCCCTTCGTAAGTGCAGGTCATAAATGACCTTTTTCCTCTGTTCCCTCACCACAATCCAGATTCTTTTGGGGAGTTGCCAGTACAGTACCCATACCAGGAAGTACTTAATTTATTAAGCTACTGCTTTTCTTAATCTCAGTGGAGATATTTCCTGATAAACAGCTACCTACGCAGCATGTTCATGTCGTTCCTAAATGAGCTTTTATCTCTCTCCCCTCACCACAAATCAGATTCTTCTGAGGAGTTCCCAGTACATTATCCTTTCCCCTGTGTAATTTACTTAACAAGCTCCAGCTGTTTTTATTCTCAGAAGGTTTACTCCCTGATATACAGCTGCCTACCCCCTTTGTTAGTGCAGGTCCTAAATGAGCTTTTTTCTCTGCTCCCATACCACAATCCAGATTCTTTTTGGGAGTTACCAGTACAGTAACCATACCAGGAAGTACTTAATTTATTAAGCTACTGCTTTTCTTAATCTCAGTGGAGATATTTACTGATAAACAGCTACGTATGCAGCATGTTCATGTCGTTCCTAAATGTGCTTTTATCTCTCTCCCCTCACCAAAAATCAGATTCTTCTGAGGAGTTCCCAGTACATTATCCTTTGCCCTGTGTAATTACCTTAACAAGCTCCAGCTGTTTTTATTCTCAGAATGTTTACTCCCTGATATACAGCTGCCTACCCCCTTCGTAAGTGCAGGTCCTAAATGAGCTTTTTTCTCTGTTCCCTCACCACAATCCAGATTCTTTTGGGGAGTTACCAGTACAGTAACCATACCAGGAAGTACTTAATTTATTAAGCTACTGCTTTTCTTAATCTCAGGGGAGATATTTACTGATAAACAGCTACCTACGCAGCATGTTCATGTCGTTCCTAAATGAGCTTTTATCTCTCTCCTCTCAACACAAATCAGATTCTTCTGAGGAGTTCCCAGTACATTTTCCTTTCCCCTGTGTAATTACCTTAAATAGCTCCAGCTGTTTTTATTCGCAGAAGGTTTACTCCCTGATATACAGCTGCCTACACCCTTGTAAGTGCGGGTCCTAAATGAGCTTTTTTCTCTGTTCCCTCACCACAATCTAGATTCATTGGGGAGTTACCAGTACTGTACCCATACCAGGAAGTACTTAATTTATTAAGCTACTGCTTTTCTTAATCTCAGTGGAGATATTTACTGATAAACAGCTATCTACGCAGCATGTTCATGTCGTTCCTAAATGAGCTTTTATCTCTCTCACCTCACCACAAATCAGATTCTTCAGAGGAGTTCCCAGTTCATTATCCTTTACCCTGTGTAATTACCTTAACAAGCTCCAGCTGTTTTTATTCTCAGAAGGTTTACTCCCTGATATACAGCTGCCTACCCACTTCGTATGTGCAGGTCTTAATTGAGCTTTTTTCTCTGTTCCCTCACCACAATCCAGATTCTTCTGGGGAGTTCCCAGTACATTATTCTTTCCCCTGTGTAATTACCCTAACAAGCTCCAGCTGTTTTTATTCTCAGAAGGTTTACTCCCTGATATACAGCTGCCTGCCCCCTTCGTAAGTGCAGGTCCTAAATGAGCTTTTTTCTCTGTTCCCTCACCACAATCCAGATTCTTTTGGGGAGTTACCAGTACAGTAACCATACCAGGAAGTACTTGATTTATTAAGCTACTGCTTTTCTTAATCTCAGTGGAGATATTTACTGATACACAGGTAGCTACGCACCATGTTCATGTCGTTCCTAAATGAGCTTTTATCTCTCTCCCCTCACCACAAATCAGATTCTTCTGAGGAGTTCCCAGTACATTATCCTTTACCCTGTGTAATTACATTAAAAAGCTCCAGCTGTTTTTATTCTCAGAAGGTTTACTCCCTGATATACAGCTGCCTACCCCCTTCGTAAGTGCATGTCCTAAATGAGCTTTTTTCTCTGTTCCCTCACCACAATCCAGATTCTTTTGGGGAGTTACCAGTAAAGTCACCATACCAGGAAGTACTTAATTTATTAAGCTACTGCTTTTCTTAATCTCAGTGGAGATATTTACTGATAAACAGCTACCTACGCAGCATGTTCATGTCGTTCCTAAATAAGCTTTTATCTCTCTCCCCTCAACACAAATCAGATTCTTCTGAGGAGTTCCCAGTATTTCATCTTTTCCCCTGTGTAATTACCTTAACAAGCTCCAGCTGTTTTTATTCTCAGAATGTTTACTCCCTGATATACAGCTGCCTACCCCCTTCGTATGTGCATGTCCTAATTGAGCTTTTTTCTCTGTTCCCTCACCACAATCCAGATTCTTCTGAGGAGTTCCCAGTACATTATTCTTTCCCCTGTGTAATTACCTTTACAAGCTCCAGCTGTTTTTATTCTCAGAAGGTTTACTCCCTGATATACAGCTGCCTGCCCCCTTCGAAAGTGCAGGTCCTAAATGAGCTTTTTTCTCTGTTCCCTCACCACAATCCTGATTCTTTTGGTGAGTTACCAGTAAAGTAACCATACCAGGAATTACTTAATTTATTAAGCTACTGCTTTTCTTAATCTCAGTGGAGATATTTACTGATAAACAGCTACCTACGCAGCATGTTCATGTCGTTGCTAAATGAGCTTTTATCTCTCTCCCCTCACCACAAATCATATTCTTCTGAATTGTTTCCAGTATATTATCCTTTACCCTGTGTAATTACCATAACAAGCTGCAGCTGTTTTTATTCTCAGAAGGTTTACTCCCTGATATACAGCTGCCTACCCCCTTCGTAAGTGCAGGTCCTAAATGAGCTTTTTTCTCTGTTCCCTCACCACAATCCGGATTCTTTTGGGGAGTTACCATTACAGTAACCATACCAGGAAGTACTTAATTTATTAAGTTACTGCTTTTCTTAATCTCAGTGGAGATATTTACTGATAAACAGTTACCTACGCAGCATGTTCATGTCGTTCCTAAATGAGCTTTTATCTCTCTCCCCTCACCACAAACCAGATTCTTCTGAGGAGTTCCCAGTACATTATCCTTTCCCCTGTGCAATTACCTTAACAAGCTCCAGCTGTTTTTATTCTCAGAAGGTTTACACCCTGATATACAGCTGCCTACCCGCTTCGTAAGTGGAGGTCCTAAATGAGCTTTTTTCTCTGTTCCCTCACCACAATCCAGATTCCTTGGGAGAGTTACTAGTACAGTAACCATACCAGGAAGTACTTAATTTATTAAGCTACTGCGTTTCTTAATCACAGTGGAGATATTTACTGATAAACAGCTACATACGCAGCATGTTCATCTCGTTCCTAAATGAGCTTTTATCTCTCACCCCTCACCACAAATCAGATTCTTCTGAGGAATTCCCAGTACATTATCCTTTCCCCTGTGTAATTACCTTAACAAGCTCCAGCTGTTTTTATTCTCAGAAGGTTTACTCCCTGGTATACAGCTGCCTACCCCCTTCGTAAGTGCAGGTCCTAAATGAGCTTATTTCTCTCTTCCCTCACCACAATCCAGATTCTTTTGGGGAGTTACCAGTACAGTAAACATACCAGGAAGTACTTAATTTATTAAGCTACTGCTTTTCTTAATCTCAGTCTAGATATTTACTGATAAACAGCTACCTATGCAGCATGTTCATGTCGTTCCTAAATGAGCTTTTATCTCTCTCCCCTCACCACAAATCAGATTCTTCTGAGGAGTTCCCAGTACATTATCCTTTCCCCTGTGTAACTACCTTAACAAGCTCCAGCTGTTTTTATTCTCAGAAGGTTTACTCCCTGATATACAGGTGCCTACCCCCTTCGTAAGTGCATTTCCTAAATGAGCTTTTTTCTCTGTTCCTTCACCACAATCCAGATTCTTTTGGGGAGTTACCAGTACAGTAACCATACCAGGAAGTACTTAATTTATTAAGCTACTGCTTTTCTTAATCTCAGTGGAGATATTTACTGATAAACAGCTACCTATGCAGCATGTTCATGTCGTTCCTAAATGAGCTTTTATCTCTCTCCCCTCACCAAAATCAGATTCTTCTGAGGAGTTCCCAGTACATTATCCTTTCCCCTGTGTAACTACCTTAACAAGCTCCAGCTGTTTTTATTCTCAGAAGGTTTACTCCCTGATGTACAGCTGCCTACCCCCTTCGTAAGTGCAGGTCCTAAATGAACTTTTTCTCTGTTCCCTCACCACAATCCAGATTCTTTGGGGGAGTTACCAGTAGAGTAACCATACCAGGAAGTACTTAATTTTTTAAGCTACTGCTTTTCTTTATCTCAGTGGAGATATTTACTGATAAACAGCTACCTACGCAGCATGTTCATGTCGTTCCTAAATGAGCTTTTATCTCTCTCCCCTCACCACAAATCAGATTCTTCTGAGGAGTTCCCAGTACATTATCCTTTCCCCTGTGTAATTACCTTAACAATCTCCAGCTGTTTTTATTCTAAGAAGGTTTACTCCCTGATATACAGCTGCTTACCCCCTTCGTAAGTGCAGGTCCTAAATGAGCTTTTTTCTCGGTTCCCTCACCACAATCCAGATTCTTTTGGGGAGTTACCAGTACATTATTCTTTCCGCTGTGTAATTACCTTAACAAGCTCCAGCTGTTTTTATTCTCAGAAGGTTTACTCCCTGATATACAGCTGCCTGCCCCCTTCGTAAGTGCAGGTCCTAAATGAGCTTTTTTCTCTGTTCCCTCACCACAATCCAGATTCTTTTGGGGAGTTACCAGTACAGTAACCATACCAGGAAGTACTTGATTTATTAAGCTACTGCTTTTCTTAATCTCAGTGGAGATATTTACTGATACACAGCTAGCTACGCACCATGTTCATGTCGTTCCTAAATGAGCTTTTATCTCTCTCCCCTCACCACAAATCAGATTCTTCTGAGGAGTTCCCAGTACATTATCCTTTACCCTGTGTAATTACATTAAAAAGCTCCAGCTGTTTTTATTCTCAGAAGGTTTACTCCCTGATATACAGCTGCCTACCCCCTTCGTAAGTGCAGGTCCTAAATGAGCTTTTTTCTCTGTTCCCTCACCACAATCCAGATTCTTTTGGGGAGTTACCAGTACAGTCACCATACCAGGAAGTACTTAATTTATTAAGCTACTGCTTTTCTTAATCTCAGTGGAGATATTTACTGATAAACAGCTACCTACGCAGCATGTTCATGTCGTTCCTAAATGAGCTTTTATCTCTCCCCCTTCACCACAAATCGGATTCTTCTGAGGAGTTCCCAGTACATTATCCTTTCCCCTGTGTAATTACCTTAACAAGCTCCAGCTGTTTTTATTCGCAGAATGTTTACTCCCTGATATACAGCTGCCTACCCCCTTCGTAAGTGCAGGTCCTAAATGAGCTTTTTTCTCTGTTCCCTCACAACAATCCAGATTATTTTGGGGAGTTTCCAGTACAGTAACCATACCAGGAAGTACTTAATTTACTAAGCTACTGCTTTTCTTCATCTCAGTGGAGATATTTACTGATAAACAGCTACGTACGCAGCATGTTCATGTCGTTCCTAAATGAGCTTTTATCTCTCTCCCCTCACCACAAATCAGATTCTTCTGAGGAGTTCCCCGTACATTATCCTTTCCCCTGTGTAATTACCTTAACAAGCTCCAGCTGTTTTTATATTCAGAATGTTTACTCCCTGATATACAGCTGCCTACCCCCTTCGTAAGTGCAGGTCCTAAAGTAGCTTTTTTCTCTGTTCGCTCACCACAATCCAGATTCTTTTGGGGAGTTACCAGTACAGTAACCATACCAGGAAGTACTTAATTTATTAAGCTACTGCTTTTCTTAATCTCAGTGGAGATATTTACTGATAAACAGCTACCTACGCAGCATGTTCATGTCGTTCCTAAATGAGCTTTTATCTCTCTCCCCTCACCACAAATCAGATTCTTCTGAGGAGTTCCCAGTACTTTATCCTTTCCCCTGTGTAATTACTTTAACAAGCTCCAGCTGTTTTTATTCGCAGAAGGTTTACTCCCTGATATACAGCTGCCTACCCCCTTCGTAAGTGCAGGTCCTAAATGAGCTTTTTTCTCTGTTCCCTCACCACAATCCAGATTCTTTTGGGGACTTACCAGTACAGTAACCATACCAGGAAGTACTTAATTTATTAAGCTACTGCTTTTCTTAATCTCAGTGGAGATATTTACTGATAAACAGCTACCTACGCAGCATGTTCATGTCGTTCCTAAATGAGCTTTTATCTCTCTTCCTTCACCACAAATCAGATTCTTCTGAGGAGTTCCCAGTACATTATCCTTTCCCCTGTGTAATTACCTTAACAAGCTCCAGCTGTATTTATTCTCAGAAGGTTTACTCACTGATATACAGCTGCCTATCCCCTTCGTAAGTGCAGGTCCTAAATGAGCTTTTTTCTCTCTACCCTCACCACAATCCAGATTCTTTTGGGGAGTTACCAGTACAGTAACCATACCAGGAAGTACTTAATTTATTAAGCTACTGCTTTTCTTAATCTCAGTGGAGATATTTACTGATAAACAGCTACCTACGCAGCATGTTCCTGTCGTGCCTAAATGAGCTTTTATCTCTCTCCCCTCACCACAAATCAGATTCTTCTGAGGAGTTCCCAGTACATTATCCTTTCCCCTGTGTAATTACCTTAACAAGCTCCAGCTGTTTTTATTCTCAGAAGGTTTACTCCCTGATATACTGCTGGCCTAACCCCTTCATAAGTGCAGGTCCTAAATGAGCTTTTATCTCTGTTTCCTCACCACAATCCAGATTCTTTTGGGGAGTTACCAGTACAGTAACCATACCAGGAAGTACTTAATTTATTAAGCTACTGCTTTTCTTAATCTCAGTGGAGATATTTACTGATAAACAGCTACCTACGCAGCATGTTCATGTCGTTCCTAAATGAGCTTTTATCTCTCTCCCCTCACCACAAATCAGATTCTTCTGAGGAGTTCCCAGTACTTTATAATTTCCCCTGTGTAATTACCTTAACAATCTCCAGCTGTTTTTATTCTCAGAAGGTTTACTCCCTGATATACAGCTGCCTACCCCCTTCGAAAGTGCAAGTCCTAAATGAGCTTTTTTCTCTGTTCCCTCACCACAATCCAGATTCTTTTGGGGAGTTACCAGTACAGTAACCATACCAGGAATTACTTAATTTATTAAGCTACTGCTTTTCTTAATCTCAGTGGAGATATTTACTGATAAACAGCTACCTACGCAGCATGTTCATGTCGTTCCTATATGAGCTTTTATCTCTCTCCCCTCACCACAAATCAGATTCTTCTGAGGAATTCCCAGTACATTACCTTTCCCCTGTGTAATTACCTTACCAAGCTCCAGCTGTTTTTATTCTCAGAAGGTTTACTCCCTGATATACAGCTGCCTAACCCTTCGAAAGTGCAGGTCCTAAATGAGCTTTTTTCTCTGTTCCCTCACCACAATCCAGATGCTTTTGGGGAATTACCAGTACAGTAACCATACCAGGAAGTAATTAATTTATTAAGCTACTGCTTTTCTTAATCTCAGTGGAGATACTTACTGATAAACAGCTACCTACGCAGCATGTTCCTGTCGTTCCTCAATGAGCTTTTATCTCTCTCCGCTCACCACAAATCAGAATCTTCTGAGGAGTTCCCAGTACATTATACTTTCCCCTGTGTAATTACCTTAACATCTCCAGCTGTTTTTATTCTCAGAAGGTTTACTCCCTGATATACAGCTGCCTGCCCCCTTCGAAAGTGCAGGTCGTAAATGAGCTTTTTTCTCTGTTCCCTCACCACAATCCAGATTCTTTGGGGAGTTACCAGTACAGTAACCATACCAGGAAGTACTTAATTTATTAAGCTACTGCTTTTCTTAATCTCAGTGGAGATATTTACTGATAAACAGCTACCTACGCAGCATGTTCATGTCCTTTTTCAATGAGCTTTTATCTCTCTCCCCTCACCACAAATCAGATTCTTCTGAGGAGTTGCCAGTACATTATCCTTTCCCCTGTGTAATTACCTTAACAAGCTCAAGCTGTTTTTATTCTCAGAAGTTTTACTCCCTGATATACAGCTGCCTACCCCCTTCGAAAGTGCAGGTCCTAAATGAGCTTTTTTCTCTGTTCCCTCACCACAATCCAGATTCTTTTGGGGAGTTACCAATACAGTAACCATACCAGGAAGTACTTAATTTATTAAGCTACTGCTTTTCTTAATCTCAGTGGAGATATTTACTGATAAACAGCTACGTACGCAGCATGTTCATGTCGTTCCTAAATGAGCTTTTATCTCTCTCCACTCACCACAAATCAGATTCTTCCTAATTGTTCCCAGTACATTATCCTTTCCCCTGTGTAATTACCTTAACAAGCTCCAGCTGTCTTTATTCTCAGAAGGTTTACTCCCTGATATACAGTTGCCTACCCCCTTCGTCAGTGCAGGTCCTAAATGAGCTTTTTTCTCTGTTCCCTCACCACAATCCAGATTCTTTTGGGGAGTTACCAGTACAGTAAACATACCAGGAAGTACTTAATTTATTAAGCTACCGCTTTTCTTAATCTCAGAGGAGATATTTACTGATAAACAGCTACCTACGCAGCATGTTCATGTCGTTCCTAAATGAGCTTTTATCTCTCTCCCCTCAAAACAAATCAGATTCTTCTGAGGAGTTCCCAGTATATTATCCTTTCCCCTGTGTAATTACCTTAACAAGCTCCACCTGTTTTTATTCTCAGAAGGTTTACTCCCTGATATACAGCTGCCTACCCCCTTCGAAAGTGCAGGTCCTAAATGAGCTTTTATCTCTGTTAACTCACCACAATCCAGATTCTTTGGGGAGTTACCAGTACAGTAACAATACCAGGAAGTACTTAATTTATTAAGCTACTGCTTTTCTTAATCTCAGTGGAGATATTTACTGATAAACAGCTACCTACGCAGCATGTTCATGTCGTTCCTAAATGAGCTTTTATCTCTCTCCCCTCACCACAAATCAGATTCTTCTGAGGAGTTCCCAGTACATTATCCTTTCCCCTGTGTAATTACCTTAACAAGCTCCAGCTGTTTTTATTCTCAGAAGGTTTACTCCCTGAAAACTGCTGCCTACCCCCTTCGTAAGTGCAGGTCCTAAATGAGCTTTTTTCTCTGTTCCCTCACCACAATCCAGATTCTTTTGGGGAGTTACCAGTACAGTAACCATACCAGGAAGTACTTAATTTATTAAGCTACTGCTTTTCTTAATCTCATTGGAGATATTTACTGATAAACAGCTACGTATGCAGCGTGTTCATGTCGTTCCTAAATGAGCTTTTATCTCTCTCCCCTCACCACAAATCAGATTCTTCTGAGGAGTTCCCAGTACTTTATCCTTTCCCCTGTGTAATTACCTTCAAAAGCTCCGGCTGTTTTTATTCTCAGAAGGTTTACTTCCTGATATACAGCTGACTACCCCCTTCGTAAGTGCAGGTCTTAAATGAGCTTTTTTCCCTGTTCCCTCACCACAATCCAGATTCTTTTGGGGAGTTACCAGTACAGTAACCATACCAGGAAGTACTTAATTTATTAAGCTACTGCTATTCTTAATCTCAGTGGAGATATTTACTGATAAACAGCTACGTATGCAGCATGTTCATGTCGTTCCTAAATGAGCTTTTATCTCTCTCCCCTCAACACAAATAAGATTCTTCTGAGGAGTTCCCAGTATTTCATCTTTTCCCCTGTGTAATTACCTTAACAAGCACCAGCTGTTTTTATTCTCAGAAGGTTTACTCCCTGATATACAGCTGCTTACCCCCTTCGTAAGAGCAGGTCCTAAATGAGCTTTTTTCTCTATTCCCTCACCACAATCTAGATGCTTTTGGGGAGTTACCAGTACAGTAACCATACCAGGAAGTACTTAATTTATTAAGCTACTGCTTTTCTTAATCTCAGTGGAGATATTTACTGATAAACAGGTACATATGCAGCATGTTCATGTCGTTCCTAAATGAGCTTTTATCTCTCTCCCCTCAACACAAATAAGATTCTTCTGAGGAGTTCCCAGTATTTCATCTTTTCCCCTGTGTAATTACCTTAACAAGCACCAGCTGTTTTTATTCTCAGAAGGTTTACTCCCTGATATACAGCTGCCTAACCCCTTCGTAAGTGCAGGTCTTACATGAGCTTTTTTCTCTGTTCCCTCACCACAATCCAGATTCTTTTGGGGAGTTACCAGTACAGTAACCATACCAGGAAGTACTTCATTTATTAAGCTACTGGTTTTCTTAATCTCAGTGGAGATATTTACTGATAAACAGCTACCTACGCAGCATGTTCATGTCATTCCTAAATGAGCTTTTATCTCTCTCCCCTCACCACAAATCAGATTCTTCTGAGGAGTTCCCAGTACATTATCCTTTCCCCTGTGTAATTACCTTAACAAGCTCCAGCTGTTTTTATTCTCAGAAGGTTTACTCCCTGATATACAGCTGCCTACCCCCTTCGTAAGTGCAGGACCTAAATGAGCTTTTTTCTCTGTTCCCTCACCACAATCCAGATTCTTTTGAGGAGTTACCAGTACAGTAACCATACCAGGAAGCACTTAATTTATTAAGCTACTGCTTTTCTTAATCTCAGTGGAGATATTTACTGATAAACAGCTACCTATGCAGCATGTTCATGTCGTTCCTAAATGAGCTTTTATCTCTCTCCCCTCACCACAAATCAGATTCTTCTGAGGAGTTCCCAGTACATTATCCTTTCCCCTGTGTAACTACCTTAACAAGCTCCAGCTGTTTTTATTCTCAGAAGGTTTACTCCCTGATATACAGGTGCCTACCCCCTTCGTAAGTGCATTTCCTAAATGAGCTTTTTTCTCTGTTCCTTCACCACAATCCAGATTCTTTTGGGGAGTTACCAGTACAGTAACCATACCAGGAAGTACTTAATTTATTAAGCTACTGCTTTTCTTAATCTCAGTGGAGATATTTACTGATAAACAGCTACCTATGCAGCATGTTCATGTCGTTCCTAAATGAGCTTTTATCTCTCTCCCCTCACCACAAATCAGATTCTACTGAGGAGTTCCCAGTACATTATCCTTTCCCCTGTGTAACTACCTTAACAAGCTCCAGCTGTTTTTATTCTCAGAAGGTTTACTCCCTGATGTACAGCTGCCTACCCCCTTCGTAAGTGCAGGTCCTAAATGAACTTTTTCTCTGTTTCCTCACCACAATCCAGATTCTTTGGGGGAGTTACCAGTACAGTAACCATACCAGGAAGTACTTAATTTTTTAAGCTACTGCTTTTCTTTATCTCAGTGGAGATATTTACTGATAAACAGCTACCTACGCAGCATGTTCATGTCGTTCCTAAATGAGCTTTTATCTCTCTCCCCTCACCACAAATCAGATTCTTCTGAGGAGTTCCCAGTACATTATCCTTTCCCCTGTGTACTTACCTTAACAAGCTCCAGCTGTTTTTATTCTCAGAAGGTTTACTCCCTGATATACAGCTGCCTATCCCCTTCGTAAGTGCAGGTCCTAAATGAGCTTTTTTCTCTGTTCCCTCACCACAATCCAGATTCTTTTGGGGAGTTACCAGTACAGTAACCATACCAGGAAATACTTAATTTATTAAGCTACTGCTTTTCTTAATCTCAGTGGAGATATTTACTGATAAACAGCTACCTACGCAGCATGTTCATGTCGTTCCTAAATGAGCTTTTATCTCTCTCCCCTCACCACAAATCAGATTCTTCTGAGGAGTTCCCAGTACATTATCCTTTCCCCTGTGTAAATACCTTAACAAGCTCCAGCTGTTTTTATTCTCAGAAGGTTTACTCCATGATATACAGCTGCCTACCCCCTTCGTAAGTGCAGGTCCTAAATGAGCTTTTTTCTATGTTCCCTCACCACAATCCATATTCCTTTGGGGAGTTACCAGTACAGTAAACATACCAGGAAGTACTTAATTTATTAAGCTACTGCTTTTCTTAATCTCAGTGGAGATATTTACTGATAAACAGCTACGTACGCAGCATGTTCATGTCGTTCCTAAATGAGCTTTTATCTCTCTCCCCTCACCACAAATCAGATTCTTCTGAGGAGTTCCCAGTACATTATCCTTTCCCCTGTGTAATTACCTTAACAATCTCCAGCTGTTTTTATTCTAAGAAGGTTTACTCCCTGATATACAGCTGCTTACCCCCTTCGCAAGTGCAGGTCCTAAATGAGCTTTTTTCTCGGTTCCCTCACCACAATCCAGATTCTTTTGGGGAGTTACCAGTACAGTAACCATTCCAGGAAGTACTTAATTTATTAAGCTACTGCTTTTCTTAATCTCAGAGGAGATATTTACTGATAAACAGCTATGTACGCAGCATGTTCATTTCGTTCCTAAATGAGCTTTTATCTGTCTCCCCTCACCACGAATCAGATTCTTCTGAGGAGTTCCCAGTACATTATCCTTTCCCCTGTGTAATTACCTTAACAGGCTCCAGCTGTTGTTATTCTCAGAAGGTTTACTCCCTGATATACAGCTGCCTACCCCCTTCGTAAGTGCAGGTCCTAAATGAGCTTTTTTCTCTGTTCCCTCACCACAATCCAGATTCTTTTGTGGAGTGACCAGTACAGTAACTATACCAGGAAGTACTTAGTTTATTAAGCTACTGCTCTTCTTAATCTCAGTGGAGATATTTACTGATAAACAGCTACGTACCCAGCATGTTCATGTCGTTCCTATATGAGCTTTTATCTCTCTCCCCTCACCACAAATCAGATTCTTCTGAGGAGTTCCCAGTACATTATCCTTTCCCCTGTGTAATTACCTTAACAGGCTCCAGCTGTTGTTATTCTCAGAAGGTTTACTCCCTGATATACAGCTGCCTACCCCCTTCGTAAGTGCAGGTCCTAAATGAGCTTTTTTCTCTGTTCCCTCACCACAATCCAGATTCTTTTGGGGAGTTACCAGTATAGTAACCATACCAGGAAGTACTTAATTTATGAAGTTACTGCTTTTCTTAATGTCAGTGGAGATATTTACTGATAAACAGCTACCTACGCAGCATGTTCATGTCGTTCCTAAATGAGCTTTTATCTCTCTCCCCTCACCACAAATCAGATTCTTCTGAGGAGTTCCCAGTACATTATCCTTTCCCCTGTGTAATTACCTTAACAAGCTCCAGCTGTTTTTATTCTCAGAAGGTTTACTCTCTGATATACAGCTGCCTACCCCCTTCGTAAGTGCAGGTCCTAAATGAGCTTTTTTCTCTGTTCCCTCACCACAATCCAGATTCTTTTGGGGAGTTACCAGTACAGTCACCAAACCAGGAAGTACTTAATTTATTAAGCTACTGCTTTTCTTAATCTCAGTGGAGATATTTACTGATAAACAGCTACCTACGCAGCATGTTCATGTCGTTCCTAAATGAGCGTTTATCTCTCTCCCCTCACCACAAATCAGATACTTCTGAGGAGTTCCCAGTACATTATCCTTTCCTCTGTGTAATTACCTTAACAATCTCCAGCTGTTTTTATTCTCAGAAGGTTTACTCCCTGATATACAGCTCCCTGCCCCCTCCGAAAGTGCATGTCCTAAATGAGCTTTTTTCTCTGTTCCCTCACCACAACCCAGATTCTTTAGGGAGTTACCAGTACAGTAACCATACCAGGAAGTACTTAATTTATTAAGCTACTGCTTTTCTTAATCTCAGTGGAGATATTTACTGATAAACAGCTACCTACGCAGCATGTTCATGTCGTTCCTAAATGAGCTTTTATCTCTCTCCCCTCACCACAAGTCAGATTCTTCTGAATTGTTCCCAGTATATTATCCTTTCCCCTGTGTAATTACCTTAACAAGCTCCAGCTGTTTTTATTCTCAGAAGGTTTACTCCCTGATATACTGTTGCCTAACCCCTTCATAAGTGCAGGTCCTAAATGAGCTTTTATCTCTGTTCCCTCACCACAATCCAGATTCTTTTGGGGAGTTACCAGTACAGTAACCATACCAGGAAGTACTTAATTTATTAAGCTACTGCTTTTCTTAATCTCAGTGGAGATATTTACTGATAAACAGCTACCTACGCAGCATGTTCATGTCGTTCCTAAATGAGCTTTTATCTCTCTCCCCTCACCACAAATCAGATTCTTCTGAGGAGTTCCCAGTACTTTATATTTCCCCTGTGTAATTACCTTAACAAGCTCCAGCTGTTTTTATTCTCAGAAGGTTTACTCCCTGATATACAGCTGCCTACCCCCTTCGAAAGTGCAGGTCCTAAATGAGCTTTTTTCTCTGTTCCCTCACCACAATCCAGATTCTTTTGGGGAGTTACCAGTACAGTAACCATACCAGGAAGTACTTAATTTATTAAGCTACTTCTTTTCTTAATCTCAGTGGAGATATTTACTGATAAACAGCTACGTACGCAGCATGTTCATGTCGTTCCTAAATGAGCTTTTATCTCTCTCCCCTCACCACAAATCGGATTCTTCTGAGGAGTTCCCAGTACATTATCCTTTCCCCTGTGTAATTACATTAACAATGCCCAGCTGTTTTTAGTCTGAGAAGGTTTACTCCCTGATATACAGCTGCCTACACCCTTCGTAAGTGCAGGTCCTAAATGAGCTTTTTTCTCTGTTCCCTCACCACAATCCAGATTCTTTTGGGGAGTTACCATTACAGTAACCATTCCAGGAAGTACTTAATTTATTAAGCTACTGCTTTTCTTAATCTCAGAGGAGATATTTACTGATAAACAGCTATGTACGCAGCATGTTCATGTCGTTCCTAAATGAGCTTTTATCTGTCTCCCCTCACCACGAATCAGATTCTTCTGAGGAGTTCCCAGTACATTATCCTTTCCCCTGTGTAATTACCTTAACAGGCTCCAGCAGTTGTTATTCTCAGAAGGTTTATTCCCTGAAATACAGCTGCCTACCCCCTTCGTAAGTGCAGGTCCTAAATGAGCTTTTTTCTCTGTTCCCTCACCACAATCCAGATTCTTTTGTGGAGTGACCAGTACAGTAACTATACCAGGAAGTACTTAGTTTATTAAGCTACTGCTCCTCTTAATATCAGTGGAGATATTTACTGATAAACAGCTCGTACCCAGCATGTTCATGTCGTTCCTATATGAGCTTTTGTCTCTCTCCCCTCACCACAAATCAGATTCTTCTGAGGAGTTCCCAGTACATTATCCTTTCCCCTGTGTAATTACCTTAACAAGCTCCAGCTGTTTTTATACTCAGAAGGTTTACTCCCTGATATACAGCTGCCTACCCCCTTCGTAAGTGCAGGATCTAAATGAGCTTTTTTCTCTGTTCTCTCACCACAATCCAGATTATTTTGGGGAGTTACCAGTACAGTAACCATACCAGGTAGTATTTAATTTATTAAGTTACTGCTTTTCTTAATGTCAGTGGAGATATTTACTGATAAACAGCTACCTACGCAGCATGTTCATGTCGTTCCTAAATGAGCTTTTATCTCTCTCCCCTCACCACAAATCAGATTCTTCTGAGGAGTTCCCAGTACATTATCCTTTCCCCTGTGTAATTACCTTAACAAGCTCCAGCTGTTTTTATTCTCAGAAGGTTTACTCCCTGATATACAGCTGCCTACCCCCTTCGTAAGTGCAGGTCCTAAATGAGCTTTTTTCTCTGTTCCCTCACCACAATCCAGATTCTTTTGGGGAGTTACCAGTACAGTCACCATACCAGGAAGTACTTAATTTATTAAGCTACTGCTTTTCTTAATCTCAGTGGAGATATTTACTGATAAACAGCTACCTACGCAGCATGTTCATGTCGTTCCTAAATGAGCTTTTATCTCTCTCCCCTCACCACAAATCAGATACTTCTGAGGAGTTCCCAGTACATTATCCTTTCCCCTGTGTAATTACCTTAACAAGCTCCAGCTGTTTTTATTCTCAGAAGGTTTACTCCCTGATATACAGCTGCCTGCCCCCTCCGAAAGTGCATGTCCTAAATGAGCTTTTTTCTCTGTTCCCTCACCACAACCCAGATTCTTTAGGGAGTTACCAGTACAGTAACCATACCAGGAAGTACTTAATTTATTAAGCTACTGCTTTTCTTAATCTCAGTGGAGATATTTACTGATAAACAGCTACCTACGCAGCATGTTCATGTCGTTCCTAAATGAGCTTTTATCTCTCTCCCCTCACCACAAGTCAGATTCTTCTGAATTGTTCCCAGTATATTATCCTTTCCCCTGTGTAATTACCTTAACAAGCTCCAGCTGTTTTTATTCTCAGAAGGTTTACTCCCTGATATACTGCTGCCTAACCCCTTCATAAGTGCAGGTCCTAAATGAGCTTTTATCTCTGTTCCCTCACCACAATCCAGATTCTTTTGGGGAGTTACCAGTACAGTAACCATACCAGGAAGTACTTAAGTTATTAAGCTACTGCTCTTCTTAATCTCAGTGGAGATATTTACTGATAAACAGCTACCTACGCAGCATGTTCATGTCGTTCCTAAATGAGCTTTTATCTCTCTCCCCTCACCACAAATCAGATTCTTCTGAGGAGTTCCCAGTACTTTATATTTCCCCTGTGTAATTACGTTAACAAGCTCCAGCTGTTTTTATTCTCAGAAGGTTTACTCCCTGATATACAGCTGCCTACCCCCTTCGAAAGTGCAGGTCCTAAATGAGCTTTTTTCTCTGTTCCCTCACCACAATCCAGATTCTTTTGGGGAGTTACCAGTACAGTAACCATACCAGGAAGTACTTAATTTATTAAGCTACTTCTTTTCTTAATCTCAGTGGAGATATTTACTGATAAACAGCTACGTACGCAGCATGTTCATGTCGTTCCTAAATGAGCTTTTATCTCTCTCCCCTCACCACAAATCAGATTCTTCTGAGGAGTTCCCAGTACATTATCCTTTCCCCTGTGTAATTACCTTAACAAGCTCCAGCTGTTTTTATTCGCAGAAGTTTTACTCCCTGATATTCAGCTGCCTACTCCCTTCGTAAGTGCAGGTCCTAAATGAGCTTTTTTCTCTGTTCCCTCACCACAATCCAGATTCTTTGGGGGAGTTACCAGTACAGTTACCATACCAGGAAGTACTTAATTTATTAAGCTACTGCTTTTCTTAATCTCAGTGGAGATATTTACTGATAAACAGCTACCTACGCAGCATGTTCATGTCGTTCCTAAATGAGCTTTTATCTCTCTCCCCTCACCACAAATCAGATTCTTCTGAGGAGTTCCCAGTACATTATCCTTTCCCCTATGTAATTACCTTAACAAGCTCCAGCTGTTTTTATTCTCAGAAGGTTTACTCCCTGATATACAGCTGCCTACCTCCTTCGTAAGTGCAGGTCCTAAATGAGCTTTTTTCTCTGTTCCCTCACCACAATCCAGATTCTTTTGGGGAGTTACCAGTAGAGTAACCATACCAGGAAGTACTTAATTTATTAAGCTACGGCTTTGCTTAATCTCAGTGGAGATATTTACTGTAAACCGCTACCTACGCAGCATGTTCATGTCGTTCCTAAATGAGCTTTTATCTCTCTCCCCTCACCACAAATCAGATTCTTCTGAGGAGTTCCCAGTACATTATCCTTTCCCCTGTGTAATTACCTTAACAAGCTCCAGCTGTTTTTATTCGCAGAATGTTTACTCCGTGATATACAGCTGCCTACCCCCTTCGTAAGTGCAGGTCCTAAATGAGCTTTTTTCTCTGTTCCCTCACAACAATCCAGATTATTTTGGGGAGTTTCCAGTACAGTAACCATACCAGGAAGTACTTAATTTACTAAGCTACTGCTTTTCTTCATCTCAGTGGAGATATTTACTGATAAACAGCTACCTACGCAGCATGTTCATGTCGTTCCTAAATGAGCTTTTATCTCTCTCCCCTCACCACAAATCAGATTCTTCTGAGGAGTTCCCCGTACATTATCCTTTCCCCTGTGTAATTACCTTAACAAGCTCCAGCTGTTTTTATATTCAGAATGTTTACTCCCTGATATACAGCTGCCTACCCCCTTCGTAAGTGCAGGTCCTAAAGTAGCTTTTTTCTCTGTTCGCTCACCACAATCCAGATTCTTTTGGGGAGTTACCAGTACAGTAACCATACCAGGAAGTACTTAATTTATTAAGCTACTGCTTTTCTTAATCTCAGTGGAGATATTTACTGATAAACAGCTACCTACGCAGCATGTTCATGTCGTTCCTAAATGAGCTTTTATCTCTCTCCCCTCACCACAAATCAGATTCTTCTGAGGAGTTCCCAGTACTTTATCCTTTCCCCTGTGTAATTACTTTAACAAGCTCCAGCTGTTTTTATTCGCAGAAGGTTTACTCCCTGATATACAGCTGCCTACCCCCTTCGTAAGTGCAGGTCCTAAATGAGCTTTTTTCTCTGTTCCCTCACCACAATCCAGATTCTTTTGGGGACTTACCAGTACAGTAACCATACCAGGAAGTACTTAATTTATTAAGCTACTGCTTTTCTTAATCTCAGTGGAGATATTTACTGATAAACAGCTACCTACGCAGCATGTTCATGTCGTTCCTAAATGAGCTTTTATCTCTCTTCCTTCACCACAAATCAGATTCTTCTGAGGAGTTCCCAGTACTTTATAATTTCCCCTGTGTAATTACCTTAACAATCTCCAGCTGTTTTTATTCTCAGAAGGTTTACTCCCTGATATACAGCTGCCTACCCCCTTCGAAAGTGCAAGTCCTAAATGAGCTTTTTTCTCTGTTCCCTCACCACAATCCAGATTCTTTTGGGGAGTTACCAGTACAGTAACCATACCAGGAAGTACTTAATTTATTAAGCTTCTGCTTTTCTTAATCTCAGTGGAGATATTTACTGATAAACAGCTACCTACGCAGCATGTTCATGTCGTTCCTATATGAGCTTTTATCTCTCTCCCCTCACCACAAATCAGATTCTTCTGAGGAATTCCCAGTACATTACCTTTCCCCTGTGTAATTACCTTACCAAGCTCCAGCTGTTTTTATTCTCAGAAGGTTTACTCCCTGATATACAGCTGCCTACCCCCTTCGTAAGTGCAGGTCCTAAATGAGCTTTTTTCTCTGTTCCCTCACCACAATCCAGATGCTTTTGGGGAATTACCAGTACAGTAACCATACCAGGAAGTAATTAATTTATTAAGCTACTGCTTTTCTTAATCTCAGTGGAGATACTTACTGATAAACAGCTACCTACGCAGCATGTTCCTGTCGTTCCTCAATGAGCTTTTATCTCTCTCCGCTCACCACAAATCAGAATCTTCTGAGGAGTTCCCAGTACATTATACTTTCCCCTGTGTAATTACCTTAACATCTCCAGCTGTTTTTATTCTCAGAAGGTTTACTCCCTGATATACAGCTGCCTGCCCCCTTCGAAAGTGCAGGTCGTAAATGAGCTTTTTTCTCTGTTCCCTCACCACAATCCAGATTCTTTGGGCAGTTACCAGTACAGTAACCATACCAGGAAGTACTTAATTTATTAAGCTACTGCTTTTCTTAATCTCAGTGGAGATATTTACTGATAAGCAGCTACGTACGCAGCATGTTCATGTCGTTCCTAAATGAGCTTTTATCTCTCTCCCCTCACCACAAATCAGATTCTTCCTAATTGTTCCCAGTACATTATCCTTTCCCCTGTGTAATTACCTTAACAAGCTCCAGCTGTCTTTATTCTCAGAAGGTTTACTCCCTGATATACAGTTGCCTACCCCCTTCGTAAGTGCAGGTCCTAAATGAGCTTTTTTCTCTGTTCCCTCACCACAATCCAGATTCTTTTGGGGAGTTACCATTACAGTAAACATACCAGGAAGTACTTAATTTATTAAGCTACTGCTTTTCTTAATCTCAGAGGAGATATTTACTGATAAACAGCTACCTACGCAGCATGTTCATGTCGTTCCTAAATGAGCTTTTATCTCTCTCCCCTCAAAACAAATCAGATTCTTCTGAGGAGTTCCCAGTATATTATCCTTTCCCCTGTGTAATTACCTTAACAAGTTCCAGCTGTTTTTATTCTCAGCAGGTTTACTCCCTGATATACAGCTGCCTACCCCCTTCGAAAGTGCAGGTCCTAAATGAGCTTTTATCTCTGTTAACTCACCACAATCCAGATTCTTTGGGGAGTTACCAGTTCAGTAACAATACCAGGAAGTACTTAATTTATTAAGCTACTGCTTTTCTTAATCTCAGAGGAGATATTTACTGATAAACAGCTACATACGCAGGATGTTCATGTCGTTCCTAAATGAGCTTTTATCTCTCTCCCCTCACCACAAATCAGATTCTTCTGAGGAGTTCCCAGTACATTATCCTTTCCCCTGTGTAATTACCTTAAGAAGCTCCAGCTGTTTTTATTCTCAGAAGGTTTACTCCCTGATATACAGCTGCCTACCACCTTCGAAAGTGTAGGTCCTAAATGAGCTTTTTTCTGTGCTCCCTCACCACAATCCAGATTCTTTGGGAAGTTCCCAGTACAGTAACCATACCAGGAAGTACTTAATTTATTAAGCTGCTGCTTTTCTTAATCTCATTGGAGATATTTACTGATAAACAGCTACCTACGCAGCATGTTCATGTCGTTCCTAAATGAGCTTTTATCTCTCTCCCCTCACCACAAATAAGATTCTTCTGAGGAATTCCCAGTACATTATCCTTTCCCCTGTGTAATTACCTTAACAAGCTCCAGCTGTTTTTATTCTCAGAAGGTTTACTCCCTGATATACAGCTGCCTACCCCCTTCGTAAGTGCAGGTCCTAAATGAGCTTTTTTCTCTGTTCCCTCACCACAATCCAGATCCTTTGTGGAGTGACCAGTACAGTAACCATACCAGGAAGTACTTAATTTATTAAGCTACTGCTTTTCTTAATCTCAGTGGAGATATTTACTGATAAACAGCTACCTATGCAGCATGTTCATGTCGTTCCTAAAAGAGCTTTTATCTCTCTCCCCTCACCACAAATCAGATTCTTCTGAGGAGTTCCCAGTACATTATCCTTTCCCCTGTGTAATTACCTTAACAAGCTCCAGCTGTTTTTATTCTCAGAAGGTTTACTCCCTGATATACAGCTGCCTACCCCCTTCGTAAGTGCAGGTCCTAAATGAGCTTTTTTCTCTGTTCCCTCACCACAATCCAGATTCTTTTGTGGAGTGACCAGTACAGTAACCATACGAGGAAGTACTTAATTTATTAAGCTACTGCTTTTCTTAATATCAGTGGAGATATTTACTGATAAACAGCTACGTGTGCAGCATGTTCATGTCGTTCATAAATGAGCTTTTATCTCTCTCCCCTCACCACAAATCAGATACTTCTGAGGAGTTCCCAGTACATTATCCTTTCCCCTGTGTAATTACCTTAAGAAGCTCCAGCTGTTTTTATTCTCAGAAGGTTTACTCCCTGATATAAAGCTGCCTACCCCCTTCGTAAGTGCAGGTCCTAAATGAGCTTTTTTCTCTGTTCCCTCACCACAATCCAGATTCTTTTGGGGAGTTACCAGTACAGTAACCATACCAGGAAGTACTTAATTTATTAAGATACTGCTTTTCTTAATCTCATTGGAGATATTTACTGATAAACAGCTACCTACGCAGCATGTTCATGTCGTTGCTAAATGAGCTTTTATCTCTCTCTCCTCAACACAAATCAGATTCTTCAGAGGAGTTCCCAGTACTTTATAATTTCCCCTGTGTAATTACCTTAACAAGCTTCAGCTGTTTTTATTCTCAGGAGGCTTACTCCCTGATGTACAGCTGCCTACCCCCTTCGTAAGTGCAGGTCCTAAATGAGCTTTTTTCTCTGTTCCCTCACCACAATCCAGATTCTTTTGGGGAGTTACCAGTACAGTAACCATACCAGGAAGTACTTAATTTATTTAGCTACTGCTTTTCTTAATCTCAGTGGAGATATTTACTGATAAACAGCTACCTACGCAGCATGTTCATGTCGTTCATAAATGAGCTTTTATTTCTCTCCCCTCAGCACAAATCAGATTCTTCTGAGAAGTTCCCAGTACATTATCCTTTCCCCTGTGTAATTAACTTAACAAGCTCCAGCTGTTTTTATTCTCAGAAGTTTTACTCCCTGATATACTGCTGCCTACCCCCTTCTTAAGTGCAGGTCCTAAATGAACTTTTTTCTCTGTTCCCTCACCACAATCCAGATTCTTTTGGGGAGTTACCAGTACAGAAACCATACCAGGAAGTACTTAATTTATTAAGCTACTGCTTTTCTTAATCTCAGTGGAGATATTTACTGATAAACAGCTACCTACGCAGCATGTTCATGTCGTTCATAAATGAGCTTTTATCTCTCTCCCCTCACCACTATTCAGATTCTTCTGAGGAGTTCCCATTACTTTGTCCTTTCCCCTGTGTAATTACCTTAACAAGCTCCACCTGTTTTTATTCTCAGAAGGTTTACTCCCTGATATACAGCTGCCTACCCCCTTCGTAAGTGCAGGTCCTAAATGAGCTTTTTTCTCTGTTCCCTCACCGCAATCCAGATTCTTTTGGGGAGTTACCAGTACAGTAACCATAACAGGAAGTACTTAATTTATTAAGCTACTGCTTTTCTTAATCTCAGTGGAGATATTTACTGATAAACAGCTACCTATGCAGCATGTTCATGTCGTTCCTAAATGTGCTTTTATCTCTCTCCCTTCACCACAAATCAGATTCTTCTGAGGAGTTCCCAGTACATTATCGTTTCCCCTGTGTAATTACCATAACAAGCTCCAGCTGTTTTTATTCTCAGAAGGTTTACTCCCTGATATACAGCTGCCTACCCCCTTCGTAAGTGCAGGTCCTAAATGAGCTTTTTTCTCTCTACCCTCACCACAATCCAGATTCTTTTGGGGAGTTACCAGTACAGTAACCATACCAAGAAGTACTGAATTTATTAAGATACTGCTTTTCTTAATCTCAGTGGAGATATTTACTGATAAACAGCTACCTATGCAGCATGTTCATGTCGTTCCTAAATGAGCTTTTATCTCTCTCCCCTCACCACAAATCAGATTCTTCAGAGGAGTTACCAATACTTTATAATTTCCCCTGTGTAATTACCTTAACAAGCTCCAGCTGTTTTTATTCTCAGAAGGTTTACTCCCTGATATACAGCTGCCTACCCCCTTCGTAAGTGCAGGTCCTAAATGAGCTTTTTTCTCTTTTCCCTCACCACAATCTAGATTCTTTTGGGGAGTTACCAGTACAGTAAACATACCAGGAAGTACTTAATTTATTTAGCTACTGCTTTTCTTAATCTCAGTGGAGATATTTACTGATAAACAGCTACCTACGCAGCATGTTCATGTCGTTCATAAATGAGCTTTTATTTCTCTCCCCTCAGCACAAATCAGATTCTTCTGAGAAGTTCCCAGTACATTATCCTTTCCCCTGTGTAATTAACTTAACAAGCTCCAGCTGTTTTTATTCTCAGAAGTTTTACCCCCTGATATACTGCTGCCTACCCCCTTCTTAAGTGCAGGTCCTAAATGAACTTTTTTCTCTGTTCCCTCACCACAATCCAGATTCTTTTGGGGAGTTACCAGTACAGTAACCATACCAGGAAGTACTTAATTTATTAAGCTACTGCTTTTCTTAATCTCAGTGGAGATATTTACTGATAAACAGCTACCTACGCAGCATGTTCATGTCGTTCATAAATGAGCTTTTATCTCTCTCCCCTCACCACTATTCAGATTCTTGTGAGGAGTTCCCATTACTTTGTCCTTTCCCCTGTGTAATTACCTTAACAAGCTCCACCTGTTTTTATTCTCAGAAGGTTTACTCCCTGATATACAGCTGCCTACCCCCTTCGTAAGTGCAGGTCCTAAATGAGCTTTTTTCTCTGTTCCCTCACCGCAATCCAGATTCTTTTGGGGAGTTACCAGTACAGTAACCATAACAGGAAGTACTTAATTTATTAAGCTACTGCTTTTCTTAATCTCAGTGGAGATATTTACTGATAAACAGCTACCTATGCAGCATGTTCATGTCGTTCCTAAATGTGCTTTTATCTCTCTCCCTTCACCACAAATCCGATTCTTCTGAGGAGTTCCCAGTACATTATCCTTTCCCCTGTGTAATTACCATAACAAGCTCCAGCTGTTTTTATTCTCAGAAGGTTTACTCCCTGATATACAGCTGCCTAACCCCTTCGTAAGTGCAGGTCCTAAATGAGCTTTTTTCTCTCTACCCTCACCACAATCCAGATTCTTTTGGGGAGTTACCAGTACAGTAACCATACCAGGAAGTACTGAATTTATTAAGATACTGCTTTTCTTAATCTCAGTGGAGATATTTACTGATAAACAGCTAGGTACGCAGCATGTCCATGTCGTTCCTAAATGAGCTTTGATCTCTCTCCACTAACCACAAATCAGATTCTTCTGAGGAGTTCCCAGTACATTATCCTTTCCCCTGTGTAATTACCTTACCAAGCTCCAGTTGTTTTTATTCTCAGAAGGTTTACTCCCTGATATACAGCTGGCTACCCCTTTCGTATGTGCAGGTCCTAAATGAGCTTTTTTCTCTGAACCTCACCACAATGCTGATTCTTTTGGGGAGTTACCAGTACAGTAACCATACCAGGAAGTACTTAATGTATTAAGCTACTGCTTTTCTTAATCTCAGTGGAGATATTTACTGATAAACAGCTACGTGTGCAGCATGTTCATGTCGTTCATAAATGAGCTTTTATCTCTCTCCCCTCACCACAAATCAGATAGTTCTGAGGAGTTCCCAGTACATTATCCATTCCACTGTATAATTACCTTAACAAGCTCCAGCTGTTTTTATTCTAAGAAGGTTTACTCCCTGATATACAGCTACCTACCCCCTTCGTAAGTGCAGGTCCTAAATGAGCTTTTTCTCTGTTCCCTCACCACAATCCAGATTCTTTTGGGGAGTTACCAGTACAGTAACCATACCAGGACGTACTTAATTTATTATGATACTGCTTTTCTTAATCTCAGTGGAGATATTTACTGATAAACAGCTACCTACGCAGCATGTTCATGTCGTTCCTAAATGAGCTTTAATCTCTCTCCCCTCACCACAAATCAGATTCTTCTGAGGAGTTCACAGTACTTTATACTTTCCCCTGTGTAATTACCTTAACAAGCTTCAGCGGTTTTTATTCTCAGAAGGTTTACTCCCTGATATACAGCTGCCTACCCCCTTCGTAAGTGCAGGTCGTAAATGAGCTTTTTTCTCTGTTCCCTCACCACAATCCAGATTCTTTTGGGGAATTACCAGTACAGTAACCATACCAGGAAGTACTTAATTTATTAAGCTACTGCTTTTCTTAATCTCAGTGGAGATATATACTGATAAACAGCTACCTACGGAGCATGTTCATGTCGTTCATAAATGAGCTTTTATCTCTCTCCCCTCACCACAAATCAGATACTACTGAGGAGTTCCCAGTACATTATCCTTTCCCCTGTGTAATTACCTTAACAAGCTCCAGCTGTTTTTATTCTCAGAAGGTTTACTCCATGATATACAGCTGCCTACCACCTTCGTAAGTGCAGGTCCTAAATGAGCTTTTTTCTCTGTTCCCTCACCACAATCCAGATTCTTTTGGGGAGTTACCAGTACAGTAACCATACCAGGAAGTACTTAATTTATTAAGCTACTGCTTTTCTTATACTCAGCGGAGATATTTACTGATAAACAGCTACGTGTGCAGCATGTTCATCTCGTTCATAAATGAGCTTTTATCTCTCTCCCCTCACCACAAATCAGATACTTCTGAGAAGTTCCCAGTACATTATCCTTTCCCCTGTGTAATTACCTTAACAAGCTCCAGCTGTTTTTATTCTCAGAAGGTTTACTCCCTGATATAAAGCTGCCTACCCCCTTCTTACGTGCAGGTCCTAAATGAGCTTTTTTCTCTGTTCCCTCACCACAATCCAGATTCTTTTGGGGAGTTACCAGTACAGTAACCATACCAGGAAGTACTTAATTTATTAAGATACTGCTTTTCTTAATCTCATTGGAGATATTTACTGATAAACAGCTAAATACGCAGCATGTTCATGTCGTTGCTAAATGAGCTTTTATCTCTCTCTCCTCAACACAAATCAGATTCTTCAGAGGAGTTCCCAGTACTTTATAATTTCCCCTGTGTAATTACCTTAACAAGCTCCAGCTGTTTTTATTCTCAGATGGTTTACTCCCTGATATACAGCTGCCTACCCCCTTCGTAAGTGCAGGTCCTAAATGAGCTTTTTTCTCTTTTCCCTCACCACAATCAAGATTCTTTTGGGGAGTTACCAGTACAGTAAGCATACCAGGAAGTACTTAATTTATTTAGCTACTGCTTTTCTTAATCTCAGTGGAGATATTTACTGATCCACAGGTACCTACGCAGCATGTTCTTGTCGTTCCTAAATGAGCTTTAATCTCTCTCCCCTCACCACAAATCAGATTCTTCTGAGGAGTTCCCAGTACTTTATACTTTCCTCTGTGTAATTACCTTAACAAGCTTCAGCTGTTTTTATTCTCAGGAGGTTTACTCCCTGATATACAGCTGCCTACCCCCTTCGTAAGTGCAGGTCCTAAATGAGCTTTTTTCTCTGTTCCCTCACCACAATCCAGATTCTTTTGGGGAGTTACCAGTACAGTAACCATACCAGGAAGTACTTAATTTATTTAGCTACTGCTTTTCTTAATCTCAGTGGAGATATTTACTGATAAACAGCTACCTACGCAGCATGTTCATGTCGTTCCTAAATGAGCTTTTATCTCTCTCCCTTCACCACAAATCAGATTCTTCTGAGGAGTTCCCAGTACATTATCCTTTCCCCTGTGTAATTACCTTAACAAGCTCCAGCTGTTTTTATTCTCAGAAGGTTTACTCCCTGATATACAGCTGCCTACCCCCTTCGTAAGTGCAGGTCCTAAATGAGCTTTTTCTCTCTACCCTCACCACAATACAGATTCTTTTGAGGAGTTACCAGTACAGTGACCATACCAGGAAGTACTTAATTTATTAAGCTACTGCTTTTCTTAATATCAGTGGAGATATTTACTGATAAACAGCTACGTGTGCAGCATGTTCATGTCGTTCATAAATGAGCTTTTATCTCTCTCCCCTCACCACAAATCAGATACTTCTGAGGAGTTCCCAGTACATTATCCTTTCCCCTGTGTAATTACCTTAACAAGCTCCAGCAGTTTTTATTCTCAGAAGGTTTACTCCCTGATATAAAGCTGCCTACCCCCTTCGTAAGTGCAGGTCCTAAATGAGCTTTTTTCTCTGTTCCCTCACCACAATCCAGATTCTTTTGGGGAGTTACCAGTACAGTAAACATACCAGGAAGTACTTAATTTATTTAGCTACTGCTTTTCTTAATCTCAGTGGAGATATTTACTGATAAACAGCTACCTACGCAGCATGTTCATGTCGTTCATAAATGAGCTTTTATTTCTCTCCCCTCAGCACAAATCAGATTCTTCTGAGAAGTTCCCAGTACATTATCCTTTCCCCTGTGTAATTAACTTAACAAGCTCCAGCTGTTTTTATTCTCAGAAGTTTTACTCCCTGATATACAGCTGCCTACCCCCTTCGTAAGTGCAGGTCCTAAATCAGCTTTTTTCTCTGTTCCCTCACCGCAATCCAGATTCTTTTGGGGAGTTACCAGTACAGTAACCATAACAGGAAGTAATTAATTTATTAAGCTACTGCTTTTCTTAATCTCAGTGGAGATATTTACTGATAAACAGCTACCTATGCAGCATGTTCATGTCGTTCCTAAATGTGCTTTTATCTCTCTCCCTTCACCACAAATCAGATTCTTCTGAGGAGTTCCCAGTACATTATCCTTTCCCCTGTGTAATTACCATAACAAGCTCCAGCTGTTATTATTCTCAGAAGGTTTACTCCCTGATATACAGCTGCCTACCCCCTTCGTAGGTGCAGGTCCTAAATGAGCTTTTTTCTCTCTACCCTCACCAAAATCCAGATTCTTTTGGGGAGTTACCAGTACAGTAACCATACCAAGAAGTACTGAATTTATTAAGATACTGCTTTTCTTAATCTCAGTGGAGATATTTACTGATAAACAGCTACATATGCAGCATGTTCATGTCGTTCCTAAATGAGCTTTTATCTCTCTCCCCTCACCACAAATCAGATTCTTCAGAGGAGTTCCCAATACTTTATAATTTCCCCTGTGTAATTACCTTAACAAGCTCCAGCTGTTTTTATTCTCAGAAGGTTTACTCCCTGATATACAGCTGCCTACCCCCTTCGTAAGTGCAGGTCCTTAATGAGCTATTTTCTCTTTTCCCTCACCACAATCTAGATTCTTTTGGGGAGTTACCAGTACAGTAAACATACCAGGAAGTACTTAATTTATTTAGCTACTGCTTTTCTTAATCTCAGTGGAGATATTTACTGATCAACAGCAACCTACGCAGCATGTTCATGTCGTTCCTAAATGAGCTTTAATCTCTCTCCCCTCACCACAAATAAGATTCTTCTGAGGAGTTCCCAGTACTTTATACTTTCCCCTGTGTAATTACCTTAACAAGCTTCAGCTGTTTTTATTCTCAGGAGGTTTACTTCCTGATATACAGCTGCCTACCCCCTTCGTAAGTGCAGGTCCTAAATGAGCTTTTTTCTCTGTTCCCTCACCACAATCCAGATTCTTTTGGGGAGTTACCAGTACAGTAACCATACCAGGAAGTACTTAATTTATTTAGCTACTGCTTTTCTTAATCTCAGTGGAGATATTTACTGATAAACAGCTACCTACGCAGCATGTTCATGTCGTTCATAAATGAGCTTTTATTTCTCTCCCCTCAGCACAAATCAGATTCTTCTGAGAAGTTCCCAGTGCATTATCCTTTCCCCTGTGTAATTAACTTAACAAGCTCCAGCTATTTTTATTCTCAGAAGTTTTACTCCCTGATATACTGCTGCCTACCCCCTTCTTAAGTGCAGGTCCTAAATGAACTTTTTTCTCTGTTCCCTCACCACAATCCAGATTCTTTTGGGGAGTTACCAGTACAGTAACCATACCAGGAAGTACTTAATTTATTAAGCTACTGCTTTTCTTAATCTCAGTGGAGATATTTACTGATAAACAGCTACCTACGCAGCATGTTCATGTCGTTCCTAAATGAGCTTTTATCTCTCTCCCCTCACCACTATTCAGATTCTTCTGAGGAGTTCCCATTACTTTGTCCTTTCCCCTGTGTAATTACCTTAACAAGCTCCATCTGTTTTTATTCTCAGAAGGTTTACTCCCTGATATACAGCTGCCTACCCCCTTCGTAAGTGCAGGTCCTAAATGAGCTTTTTTCTCTGTTCCCTCACCGCAATCCAGATTCTTTTGGGGAGTTACCAGTACAGTAACCATACCAGGAAGTACTTAATTTATTAAGCTACTGCTTTTCTTATACTCAGTGGAGATATTTACTGATAAACAGCTACCTACGCAGCATGTTCATGTCGTTCCTAAATGAGCTTTTATCTCTCTCCCTTCACCACAAATCAGATTCTTCTGAGGAGTTCCCAGTACATTATCCTTTCCCCTGTGTAATTACCTTAACAAGCTCCAGCTGTTTTTTTTCTCAGAAGGTTTACTCCCTGATATACAGCTGCCTACCCCCTTCGTAAGTGCAGGTCCTAAATGAGCTTTTTTCTCTCTACCCTCACCACAATCCAGATTCTTTTGAGGAGTTACCAGTACAGTGACCATACCAGGAAGTACTTAATTTATTAAGCTACTGCTTTTCTTAATATCAGTGGAGATATATACTGATAAACAGCTACGTGTGCAGCATGTTCATGTCGTTCATAAATGAGCTTTTATCTCTCTCCCCTCACCACAAATCAGATACTTCTGAGGAGTTCCCAGTACATTATCCTTTCCCCTGTGTAATTACCTTAACAAGCTCCAGCTGTTTTTATTCTCAGAAGGTTTACTCCCTGATATAAAGCTGCCTACCCCCTTCGTAAGTGCAGGTCCTAAATGAGCATTTTTCTCTGTTCCCTCACCACAATCCAGATTCTTTTGGTCAGTTCCCAGTACAGTAACCATACCAGGAAGTACTTAATTTATTAAGTTACTGCTTTTCTTAATCTCATTGGAGATATTTACTGATAAACAGCTACCTACGCAGCATGTTCATGTCGTTGCTAAATGAGCTTTTATCTCTCTCTCCTCAACACAAATGAGATTCATCAGAGGAGTTCCCAGTACTTTATAATTTCCCCTGTGTAATTACCTTAACAAGCTTCAGCTGTTTTTATTCTCAGGAGGTTTACTCCCTGATATACAGCTGCCTACCCCCTTCGTAAGTGCAGGTCCTAAATGAGCTTTTTTCTCTGTTCCCTCACCACAATCCAGATTCTTTTGGGGAGTTACCAGTACAGTAACCATACCAGGAAGTACTTAATTTATTTAGCTACTGCTTTTCTTAATCTCAGTGGAGATATTTACTGATAAACAGCTACCTACGCAGCATGTTCTTGTCGTTCATAAATGAGCTTTTATCTCTCTCCCCTCACCACTATTCAGATTCTTCTGAGGAGTTCCCATTACTTTGTCCTTTCCTCTGTGTAATTACCTTAACAAGCTCCACCTGTTTTTATTCTCAGAAGGTTTACTCCCTGATATACAGCTGCCTACCCCCGTCGTAAGTGCAGGTCCTAAATGAGCTTTTTTCTCTGTTCCCTCACCGCAATCCAGATTCTTTTGGGGAGTTACCAGTACAGTAACCATACCAGGAAGTACTTAATTTATTAAGCTACTGCTTTTCTTAATCTCAGTGGAGATATTTACTGATAAACAGCTACCTATGCAGCATGTTCATGTCGTTCCTAAATGTGCTTTTATCTCTCTCCCTTCACCACAAATCAGATTCTTCTGAGGAGTTCCCAGTACATTATCCTTTCCCCTGTGTAATTACCATAACAAGCTCCAGCTGTTTTTATTCTCAGAAGGTTTACTCCCTGATATACAGCTGCCTACCCCCTTCGTAAGTGCAGGTCCTAAATGAGCTTTTTTCTCTCTACCCTCACCAGAATCCAGATTCTTTTGGGGAGTTACCAGTACAGTAACCATACCAGGAAGTACTTAATTTATTAAGCTACTGCTTTTCTTAATCTCATTGGAGATATGTACTGATAAACAGCTACCTACGCAGCATGTTCATGTCGTTCAAAATTGAGCTTTTATCTCTCTCCCCTCACCACAAATCTGATACTTCTGAGGAGTTCCCGGTACATTATCCTTTCCCCTTGTGTAATTACTTTAACAAGTTCCAGCTGTTTTTATTCTCAGAAGGTTTACTCCCTGATATACAGCTGCCTACCCCCTTCGTAAGTGCAGATCCTAAATGAGCTTTTTTCTCTGTTCCCTCACCACAATCCAGATTCTTTTGGGGAGTTACCAGTACAGTATCCATACCAGGAAGTACTTAATTTATTAAGCTACTGCTTTTCTTAATCTCAGTGGAGACATTTACTGATAAACAGCTACGTACGCAGCATGTTCATCTCGTTCCTAAATGAGCTTTTATCTCTCTCCCCTCACCACAAATCAGATTCTTCTGAGAAGTTCCCAGTACATTATCCTTTCCCCTGTGTAATTACCTTAACAAGCTCCAGCTGTTTTTATTCTCAGAAGGTTTACTCCCTGATATACAGCTGCCTACCCCCTTCGTAAGTGCAGGTCCTAAATGAGCTTTTTTCTCTGTTCCCTCACCACAATCCAGATTCTTTTGGGGAGTTAACAGTACAGTAACCATACCAGGAAGTACTTAATTTATTAACCTACTGCTTTTCTTAATCTCAGTGGAGATATTTACTGATAAACAGCTACCTACGCAGCATGTTCATGTCGTTCCTAAATAAGCTTTTATCTCTCTCCCCTCACCACAAATCAGATTCTTCTGAGGAGTTCCCAGTACATTATCCTTTCCCCTGTGTAATTACCTTAACAAGCTCCAGCTGTTTTTATTCTCAGAAGGTTTACTCCCTGATAGACAGCTGCCTACCCCCTTCGTAAGTGCAGGTCCTAAATGAGCTTTTTTCTCTGTTTCCTCACCACAATCCACATTCTTTTGGGGAGTTACCAGTACAGTAACCATAACATGAAGTCCTTAATTTATTAAGCTACTGCTTTTCTTAATCTCAGTGGAGATATTTACTGATAAACAGCTACCTACGCAGCATGTTCATGTCGTTCCTAAATGAGCTTTTGTCTCTCTCCCCTCACCACCAATCACATTCTTCTGAGGAGTTCCCAGTACTTTATAATTTCCCCTGTGTTATTACCTTAACAAGCTCCAGCTGTTTTTATTCTCAGAAGGTTTACTCCCTGATATACAGCTGCCTACCCCCTTCGTCAGTGCAGGTCCTTAATGAGCTTTTTTCTCTGTTCCCTCACCACAATCCAGATTCTTTTATGGAGTTACCAGTACAGTAACCATACCAGGAAGTACTTAATTTATTAAGCTACTGCATTTCTTAATCTCAGTGGAGATATTTACTGATAAACAGCTACCTACGCAGCATGTTCATGTCATTCCTAAATGAGCTTTTATCTCTCTCCCCTCACGACAAATCAGATTCTTCTGAGGAGTTCCCAGTACTTTATAATTTCCCCTGTGTAATTACCTTAATAAGCTCCAGCTGTTTTTATTCTCAGAAGGTATACTCCCTGATATACAGCTGCCTACACCCTTCGTCAGTGCAGGTCCTAAATGAGCTTTTTTCTCTATTCCCTCACCACAATCCAGATTCTTTTGGGGAGTTACCAGTACAGTAACCATACCAGGAAGTACTTAATTTATTAAGCTACTGCTTTTCTTAATCTCAGTGGAGATATTTACTGATAAACAGCTACGTACGCAGCATGTTCATGTCGTTCCTAAATGAGCTTTTAACTCTCTCCCCTCACAGCAAATCAGATTCTTCTGAGGAGTTCCCAGTACATTATCCTTTCCCCTGTGTAATTACCTTAACAAGCTCCAGCTGTTTTTATTCTCAGAAGGTTTACTCCTTGACATACTGCTGCCTACCCCCTTCATAAGTGCAGGTCCTGAATGAGCTTTTATCTCTGTTCCCTCACCACAATCCAGATTCTTTTGGGGAGTTACAAGTACAGTATCCATACCAGGAACTACTTAATTTATTAAGCTACTGCTTTTCTTAATCTCAGTGGAGATATTTACTGATAAACAGCTACCTACGCAGCATGTTCATGTCGTTCCTAAATGTGCTTTTATCTCTCTCCCGTCACCACAAATCAGATTCTTCTGAGGAGTTCCCAGTACTTTAGAATTTCCCCTGTGTAATTACCTTAACAAGCTCCAGCTGTTTTTATTCTCAGAAGGTTTACTCCCTGATATACAGCTGCCTACCCCCTCCGTAAGTGCAGGTCCTAAATGAGCTTTTTCTCTGTTCCCTCACCACAATCCAGATTCTTTTGGGGAGTTACCAGTACAGTAACCATACCATGAAATACTTAATTTATTAAGCTACTGCTTTTCTTAATCTCAGGGGAGATATTTACTGATAAACAGCTACCTACGCAGCATGTTCATGTCGTTCCTAAATGAGCTTTTATCTCTCTCCCCTCACCCCAAATCAGATTCTTCTGAGGAGTTCCCAGTACTTTATAATTTCCCCTGTGTAATTACCTTAACAAGCTCCAGCTGTTTTTATTCTCAGAAGATTTACTCCGTAATATACAGATGCCTACCCCTTCGAAAGTGCAGGACCTAAATGAGCTTTTTTCTCTGTTCCCTCACCACAATCCAGATTCTTTTGGGGAGTTACCAGTAGAGTAACCATACCAGGAAGTACTTAATTTATTAAGCTACTGCTTTTCTTAATCTCAGTGGAGATATTTACTGATAAACAGCTACATACGCAGCATGTTCATGTCGTTCCTAAATGAGCTTTTATCTCTCTCCCCTCACCACAAATCAGATTCTTCTGAGGAGTTCCCAGTACTTTATAATTTCCCCTGTGTAATTACCTTAACAAGCTCCAGCTGTTTTTATTCTCAGAAGGTTTACTCCCTGATATACAGCTTCCTACCCCCTTCTTCAGTGCAGGTCCTAAATGAGCTTTTTTCTCTGTTCCCTCACCACAATCCAGATTCTTTTATGGAGTTACCAGTACAGTAACCATACTAGGAAGTACTTAATTTATTAAGCTACTGCTTTTCCAAAACTCAGTGGAGATATTTACTGATAAACAGCTACGTAGGCAGCATGTTCATGTCGTTCCTAAATGAGCTTTTAACTCTCTCCCCTCACCACAAATCAGATTCTTCTGAGGAGTTCCCAGTACATTATCCTTTCCCCTGTGTAATTACCTTAACAAGCTCCAGCTGTTTTTATTCTCAGAAGGTTTACTCCTTGACATACTGCTGCCTACCCCCTTCATAAGTGCAGGTCCTGAATGAGCTTTTATCTCTGTTCCCTCACCACAATCCAGATTCTTTTGGGGAGTTAAAAGTACAGTATCCATACCAGGAACTACTTAATTTATTAAGCTAATGCTTTTCTTAATCTCAGTGGAGATATTTACTGATAAACAGCTACCTACGCAGCATGTTCATGTCGTTCCTAAATGTGCTTTTATCTCTCTCCCGTCACCACAAATCAGATTCTTCTGAGGAGTTCCCAGTACTTTATAATTTCCCCTGTGTAATTACCTTAACAAGCTCCAGCTGTTTTTATTCTCAGAAGGTTTACTCCCTGATATACTGCTGCCTACCCCCTTCATAAGTGCAGGTCCTAAATGAGCTTTTTTCTCTGTTCCCTCACCACAATCCAGATTCTGTTGGGGAGTTACCAGTACAGTAACCATACCAGGAAGTACTTAATTTATTAAGCTACTGCTGTTCTTAATCTCAGTGGAGATATTTACTGATAAACAGCTACCTACGCGGCATGTTCATGTCGTTCCTAAATGAGCTTTTATCTCTCTCCCCTCACCACAAATCAGATTCTTCTGAGGAGTTCCCAGTACTTTATAATTTCCCCTGTGTAATTACCTTAACAAGCTCCAGCTGTTTTTATTTTCAGAAGGTTTACTCCCTGATATACAGCTGCCTACCCCCTTCGTCAGTGCAGATCCTAAATGAGCTTTTTTCTCTGGTCCCTCACCACAATCCAGATTCTTTTGGGGAGTTACCAGTACAGTAACCATACCAGGAAGTACTTAATTTATTAAGCTAATGCTTTTCATAATCCCAGTGGAGATATTTACTGATAAACAGCTACCTACGCAGCATGTTTATGTCGTTCATAATGAGCTTTTATCTCTCTCCCCTCACCACAAATCAGATTCTTCTGAGGAGTTCCCAGTACTTTATAATTTCCCCTGTGTAATTACCTTAACAAGCTCCAGCTGTTTTTATTCTCAGAAGGTTTACTCCCTGATATACAGTTGCCTACCCCCTTCGAAAGTGCATGTCCTAAATGAGCTTTTTTCTTTGTTCTCTCACCACAATCCCGATTCTTTTGCTGGAGTTACCAGTACAGTAATCATACCAGGAAGTACTTAATTTATTAAGCTACTGCTGTTCTTAATCTCAGTGGAGATATTTACTGATAAACAGCTACCTACGCGGCATGTTCATGTCGTTCCTAAATGAGCTTTTATCTCTCTCCCCTCACCACAAATCAGATTCTTCTGAGGAGTTCCCAGTACTTTATAATTTCCCCTGTGTAATTACCTTAACAAGCTCCCGCTGTTTTTATTTTCAGAAGGTTTACTCCCTGATATACAGCTGCCTACGACCTTCGTCAGTGCAGATCCTAAATGAGTTTTTTCCCTGGTCCCTCACCACAGTCCAGATTCTTTTGGGGAGTTACCAGTACAGTAACCATACCAGGAAGTACTTAATTTATTAAGCTACTGCTTTTCTTAATCTCAGTGGAGATATTTACTGATAAACAGCTACCTACGCAGCATGTTCATGTCATTCCTAAATGAGCATTTATCTCTCTCCCCTCACCACAAATCAGATTCTTCTGAGGAATTCCCAGTACATTATCCTTTCCCTGTGTAATTACCTTAACAAGTTCCAGCTGTTTTTATTCTCAGAAGGTTTACTCCCTGATATACAGCTGCCTACCCCCTTCGTAAGTGCAGGTCCTAAATGAGCTTTTTTCTCTGTTCCCTCACCACAATCCAGATTCTTTTGGGGAGTTACCAGTACAGTAACCATACCAGGAAGTACTTAATTTATTAAGCTACTGCTTTTCTTAATCTCAGTGGAGATATTTACTGATAAACAGCTACCTACGCAGCATGTTCATGTCGTTCCTAAATGAGCTTTTATCTCTCTCCCCTCACCACAAATCAGATTCTTCTGAGGAGTTCCCAGTACATTATCCTTTCCCTTGTGTAATTACATTAACAAGCTCCAGCTGTTTTTATTCTCAGAAGGTTTACTCCCTGATATACAGCTGCCTACCCCCTTCGTAAATGCAGGTCCTAAATGAGCTTTTTTCTCTGTTCCCTCACCACAATCCAGATTCTTTTGGGGAGTTACCAGTACAGTAACCATACCAGGAAGTACTTAATTTATTAAGCTACTGCTTTTCTTAATCTCATTGGAGATATGTACTGATAAACAGCTACCTACGCAGCATGTTCATGTCGTTCAAAATTGAGCTTTTATCTCTCTCCGCTCACCACAAATCTGATACTTCTGAGGAGTTCCCGGTACATTATCCTTTCCCCTTGTGTAATTACTTTAACAAGTTCCAGCTGTTTTTATTCTCAGAAGGTTTACTCCCTGATATACAGCTGCCTACCCCCTTCGTAAGTGCAGATCCTAAATGAGCTTTTTTCTCTGTTCCCTCACCACAATCCAGATTCTTTTGGGGAGTTACCAGTACAGTATCCATACCAGGAAGTACTTAATTTATTAAGCTACTGCTTTTCTTAATCTCAGTGGAGACATTTACTGATAAACAGCTACGTACGCAGCATATTCATCTCGTTCCTAAATGAGCTTTTATCTCTCTCCCCTCACCACAAATCAGTTTCTTCTGAGCAGTTCCCAGTACTTTATAATTTCCCCTGTGTAATTACCTTAACAAGCTCCAGCTGTTTTTATTCTCAGAAGGTTTACTCCCTGATATACAGTTGCCTACCCCCTTCGAAAGTGCATGTCCTAAATGAGCTTTTTTCTTTGATCTCTCACCACAATCCCGATTCTTTTGCTGGAGTTACCAGTACAGTAACCATACCAGGAAGTACTTAATTTATTAAGCTACTGCTGTTCTTAATCTCAGTGGAGATATTTACTGATAAACAGCTACCTACGCGGCATGTTCATGTCGTTCCTAAATGAGCTTTTATCTCTCTCCCCTCACCACAAATCAGATTCTTCTGAGGAGTTCCCAGTACTTTATAATTTCCCCTGTGTAATTACCTTAACAAGCTCCCGCTGTTTTTATTTTCAGAAGGTTTACTCCCTGATATACAGCTGCCTACGCCCTTCGTCAGTGCAGATCCTAAATGAGTTTTTTCCCTGGTCCCTCACCACAGTCCAGATTCTTTTGGGGAGTTACCAGTACAGTAACCATACCAGGAAGTACTTAATTTATTAAGCTACTGCTTTTCTTAATCTCAGTGGAGATATTTACTGATAAACAGCTACCTACGCAGCATGTTCATGTCGTTCCTAAATGAGCATTTATCTCTCTCCCCTCACCACAAATCAGATTCTTCTGAGGAATTCCCAGTACATTATCCTTTCCCTGTGTAATTACCTTAACAAGCTCCAGCTGTTTTTATTCTCAGAAGGTTTACTCCCTGATATACAGCTGCCTACCCCCTTCGTAAGTGCAGGTCCTAAATGAGCTTTTTTCTCTGTTCCCTCACCACAATCCAGATTCTTTTGGGGAGTTACCAGTACAGTAACCATACCAGGAAGTACTTAATTTATTAAGCTACTGCTTTTCTTAATCTCAGTGGAGATATTTACTGATAAACAGCTACCTACGCAGCATGTTCATGTCGTTCCTAAATGAGCTTTTATCTCTCTCCCCTCACCACAAATCAGATTCTTCTGAGGAGTTCCCAGTACATTATCCTTTCCCTTGTGTAATTACATTAACAAGCTCCAGCTGTTTTTATTCTCAGAAGGTTTACTCCCTGATATACAGCTGCCTACCCCCTTCGTAAATGCAGGTCCTAAATGAGCTTTTTTCTCTGTTCCCTCACCACAATCCAGATTCTTTTGGGGAGTTACCAGTACAGTAACCATACCAGGAAGTACTTAATTTATTAAGCTACTGCTTTTCTTAATCTCATTGGAGATATGTACTGATAAACAGCTACCTACGCAGCATGTTCATGTCGTTCAAAATTGAGCTTTTATCTCTCTCCCCTCACCACAAATCTGATACTTCTGAGGAGTTCCCGGTACATTATCCTTTCCCCTTCTGTAATGACTTTAACAAGTTCCAGCTGTTTTTATTCTCAGAAGGTTTACTCCCTGATATACAGCTGCCTACCCCCTTCGTAAGTGCAGATCCTAAATGAGCTTTTTTCTCTGTTCCCTCACCACAATCCAGATTCTTTTGGGGAGTTACCAGTACAGTATCCATACCAGGAAGTACTTAATTTATTAAGCTACTGCTTTTCTTAATCTCAGTGGAGACATTTACTGATAAACAGCTACGTACGCAGCATGTTCATCTCGTTCCTAAATGAGCTTTTATCTCTCTCCCCTCACCACAAATCAGATTCTTCTGAGCAGTTCCCAGTACATTATCCATTCCCCTGTGTAATTACCTTAACAAGCTCCAGCTGTTTTTATTCTCAGAAGGTTTACTCCCTGATATACAGCTGCCTACCCCCTTCGTAAGTGCAGGTCCTAAATGAGCTTTTTTCTCTGTTCCCTCACCACAATCCAGATTCTTTTGGGGAGTTAACAGTACAGTAACCATACCAGGAAGTACTTAATTTATTAACCTACTGCTTTTCTTAATCTCAGTGGAGATATTTACTGATAAACAGCTACCTACGCAGCATGTTCATGTCGTTCCTAAATAAGCTTTTATCTCTCTCCCCTCACCACAAATCAGATTCTTCTGAGGAGTTCCCAGTATATTATCCTTTCCCCTGTGTAATTACCTTAACAAGCTCCAGCTGTTTTTATTCTCAGAAGGTTTACTCCCTGATATACAGCTGCCTACCCCCTTCGTAAGTGCAGGTCCTAAATGAGCATTTTTCTCTGTTTCCTCACCACAATCCACATTCTTTTGGGGAGTTACCAGTACAGTAACCATAACATGAAGTCCTTAATTTTTTAAGCTACTGCTTTTCTTAATCTCAGTGGAGATATTTACTGATAAACAGCTACCTACGCAGCATGTTCATGTCGTTCCTAAATAAGCTTTTATCTCTCTCCCCTCACCACAAATCAGATTCTTCTGAGGAGTTCCCAGTATATTATCCTTTCCCCTGTGTAATTACCTTAACAATCTCCAGCTGTTTTTATTCTAAGAAGGTTTACTCCCTGATATACAGCTGCCTACCCGCTTCGTAAGTGGAGGTCCTAAATGAGCTTTTTTCTCTGTTCCCTCACCACAATCCAGATTCTTTTGGGGAGTTAACAGTACAGTAACCATACCAGGAAGTACTTAATTTATTAACCTACTGCTTTTCTTAATCTCAGTGGAGATATTTACTGATAAACAGCTACCTACGCAGCATGTTCATGTCGTTCCTAAATAAGCTTTTATCTCTCTCCCCTCACCACAAATCAGATTCTTCTGAGGAGTTCCCAGTATATTATCCTTTCCCCTGTGCAATTACCTTAACAATCTCCAGCTGTTTTTATTCTCAGAAGGTTTACTCCCTGATATACAGCTGCCTAACCCCTTCGTAAGTGCAGGTCCTAAATGAGCTTTTTTCTCTTTTTCCTCACCACAATCCACATTCTTTTGGGGAGTTACCAGTACAGTAACCATAACATGAAGTCCTTAGTTTTTTCAGCTACTGCTTTTCTTAATCTCAGTGGAGATATTTACTGATAAACAGCTACCTACGCAGCATGTTCATGTCGTTCCTAAATGAGCTTTTATCTCTCTCCCCTCACCACAAATCACATTCTTCTGAGGAGTTGCCAGTACTTTATAATTTCCCCTGTGTAATTACCTTAACAAGCTCCAGCTGTTTTTATTCTCAGAAGGTTTACTCCCTGATATACAGCTGCCTACCCCCTTCGTCAGTGCAGGTCGTTAATGAGCTTTTTTCTCTGTTCCCTCACCACAATCCAGATTCTTTTATGGAGTTACCAGTACAGTAACCATACCAGGAAGTACTTAATTTATTAAGCTACTGCATTTCTTAATCTCAGTGGAGATATTTACTGATAAACAGCTACCTACGCAGCATGTTCATGTCCTTCCTAAATGAGCTTTTATCTCTCTCCCCTCACCACAAATCAGATTCTTCTGAGGAGTTCCCAGTACTTTATAATTTCCCTTGTGTAATTACCTTAATAAGCTCCAGCTGTTTTTATTCTCAGAAGGTATACTCCCTGATATACAGCTGCCTACACCCTTCGTCAGTGCAGGTCCTAAATGAGCTTTTTTCTCTATTCCCTCACCACAATCCAGATTCTTTTGGGGAGTTACCAGTACAGTAACCATACCAGGAAGTACTTAATTTATTAAGCTACTGCTTTTCTTAATCTCAGTGGAGATATTTACTGATAAACAGCTACCTACGCAGCATGTTCATGTCGTTCCTAAATGAGCTTTTATCTCTCTCCCCTCACCACAAATCAGATTCTTCTGAATTGTTCCCAGTACATTATCCTTTCCCCTGTGTAATTACCTTAACAAGCTCCAGCTGTTTTTATTCTCAGAAGGTTTACTCCCTGATATACAGCTGCCTACCCCTTCGTAAGTGCAGGTCCTAAATGAGCTTTTTTCTCTCTTCCCTCACAACAATCCAGATTCTTTTGGGGAGTTACCAGTACATTTAACAATACCAGGAAGTACTTAATCTATTAAGCTACTGCTTTTCTTAATCTCAGTGGAGATATTTACTGATAAACAGCTACCTACCCACCATGTTCATGTCGTTCCTAAATGAGCTTTTATCTCTCTCCCCTCACCACAAATCAGATTCTTCTGAGGAGTTCCCAGTACATTATCCTTTCCCTGTGTAATTACCTTAACAAGCTCCAGCTGTTTTTATTCTCAGAAGGTTTACTCCCTGATATACAGCTGCCTACCCCCTTCGTAAGTGCAGGTCCTAAATGAGCTTTTTTCTCTGTTCCCTCACCACAATCCAGATTCTTTTGGGGAGTTACCAGTACAGTAACCATACCAGGAAGTACTTTATTTATTAAGCTACTGCTTTTCTTAATCTCAGTGGAGATATTTACTGATAAACAGCTACCTACGCAGCATGTTCATGTCGTTCCTAAATGAGCTTTTATCTCTCTCCCCTCACCACAAATCAGATTCTTCTGAGGAGTTCCCAGTACATTATCCTTTCCCTTGTGTAATTACATTAACAAGCTCCAGCTGTTTTTATTCTCAGAAGGTTTACTCCCTGATATACAGCTGCCTACCCCCTTCGTAAGTGGAGGTCCTAAATGAGCTTTTTTCTCTGTTCCCTCACCACAATCCAGATTCTTTTGGGGAGTTACCAGTACAGTAACCATACCAGGAAGTACTTAATTTATTAAGCTACTGCTTTTCTTAATCTCAGTGGAGACATTTACTGATAAACAGCTACCTACGCAGCATGTTCATCTCGTTCCTAAATGAGCTTTTATCTCTCTCCCCTCACCACAAATCAGATTCTTCTGAGCAGTTCCCAGTACATTATCCATTCCCCTGTGTAATTACCTTAACAAGCTCCAGCTGTTTTTATTCTCAGAAGGTTTACTCCCTGATATACAGCTGCCTACCCCCTTCGTAAGTGCAGGTCCTAAATGAGCTTTTTTCTCTGTTCCCTCACCACAATCCAGATTCTTTTGGGGAGTTACCAGTACAGTAACAATACCAGGAAGTACTTAATTTATTAACCTACTGCTTTTCTTAATCTCAGTGGAGATATTTACTGATAAACAGCTACCTACGCAGCATGTTCATGTCGTTCCTAAATGAGCTTTTGTGTCTCTCCCCTCACCACGAATCAGATTCTTCTGAGGAGTTCCCAGTACATTATCCTATCCCCTGTGTAATTACCTTAACAAGCTCCAGCTGTTTTTATTATCAGAAGGTTTACTCCCTGATATACAGCTGCCTATCCCCTTCGTAAGTGCAGGTCCTAAATGAGCTTTTTTCTCTGTTCCCTCACCACAACCCAGATTCTTTTGGGGAGTAACCAGTACAGTAACCATACCAGGAAGTACTTTATTTATTAAGCTACTGCTTTTCTTAATCTCAGTGGAGATATTTACTGATAAACCGCTACGTACGCAGCATGTTCATGTCGTTCCTAAATGAGCTTTTATCTCTCTCCCCTCACCACAAATCAGATTCTTCTCAGGAGTTCCCAGTACATTATCCTTTCCCCTGTGTAATTACCTTAACAAGCTCCAGCTGTTTTTATTCTCAGAAGGTTTACTCCTTGACATACTGCTGCCTACCCCCTTCATAAGTGCAGGTCCTGAATGAGCTTTTATCTCTGTTCCCTCACCACAATCCAGATTCTTTTGGGGAGTTACAAGTACAGTATCCATACCAGGAACTACTTAATTTATTAAGCTAATGCTTTTCTTAATCTCAGTGGAGATATTTACTGATAAACAGCTACCTACGCAGCATGTTCATGTCGTTCCTAAATGTGCTTTTATCTCTCTCCCGTCACCACAAATCATATTCTTCTGAGGAGTTCCCAGTACTTTATAATTTCCCCTGTGTAATTACCTTAACAAGCTCCAGCTGTTTTTAGTCTCAGAAGGTTTACTCCCTGATATACTGCTGCCTACCCCCTTCATAAGTGCAGGTCCTAAATGAGCTTTTTTCTCTGTTCCCTCACCACAATCCAGATTCTGTTGGGGAGTTACCAGTACAGTAACCATACCAGGAAGTACTTAATTTATTAAGCTACTGCTGTTCTTAATCTCAGTGGAGATATTTACTGATAAACAGCTACCTACGCGGCATGTTCATGTCGTTCCTAAATGAGCTTTTATCTCTCTCCCCTCACCACAAATCAGATTCTTCTGAGGAGTTCCCAGTACTTTATAATTTCCCCTGTGTAATTACCGTAACAAGCTCCAGCTGTTTTTATTTTCAGAAGGTTTACTCCCTGATATACAGCTGCCTATCCCCTTCGTCAGTGCAGATCCTAAATGAGCTTTTTTCTCTGTTCCCTCACCACAATCCAGATTCTTTTGGGGAGTTACCAGTACAGTAACCATACCAGGAAGTACTTAATTTATTAAGCTACTGCTTTTCTTAATCCCAGTGGAGATATTTACTGATAAACAGCTACCTACGCAGCATGTTTATGTCGTTCATAATGAGCTTTTATCTCTCTCCCCTCACCACAAATCAGATTCTTCTGAGGAGTTCCCAGTACTTTATAATTTCCCCTGTGTAATTACCTTAACAAGCTCCAGCTGTTTTTATTCTCAGAAGGTTTACTCCCTGATATACAGCTGCCTACCCCCTTCGTCAGTGCAGATCCTAAATGAGCTTTTTTCTCTGTTCCCTCACCACAATCCAGATTCTTTTGGGGAGTTACCAGTACAGTAACCATACCAGGAAGTACTTAATTTATTAAGCTACTGCTTTTCTTAATCCCAGTGGAGATATTTACTGATAAACAGCTACCTACGCAGCATGTTCATGTCGTTCCTAAATGTGCTTTTATCTCTCTCCCGTCACCACAAATCAGATTCTTCTGAGGAGTTCCCAGTACTTTAGAATTTCCCCTGTGTAATTACCTTAACAAGCTCCAGCTGTTTTTATTCTCAGAAGGTTTACTCCCTGATATACAGCTGCCTACCCCCTCCGTAAGTGCAGGTCCTAAATGAGCTTTTTCTCTGTTCCCTCACCACAATCCAGATTCTTTTGGGGAGTTACCAGTACAGTAACCATACCATGAAATACTTAATTTATTAAGCTACTGCTTTTCTTAATCTCAGGGGAGATATTTACTGATAAACAGCTACCTACGCAGCATGTTCATGTCGTTCCTAAATGAGCTTTTATCTCTCTCCCCTCACCCCAAATCAGATTCTTCTGAGGAGTTCCCAGTACTTTATAATTTCCCCTGTGTAATTACCTTAACAAGCTCCAGCTGTTTTTATTCTCAGAAGATTTACTCCGTAATATACAGATGCCTACCCCTTCGAAAGTGCAGGACCTAAATGAGCTTTTTTCTCTGTTCCCTCACCACAATCCAGATTCTTTTGGGGAGTTACCAGTACAGTAACCATACCAGGAAGTACTTAATTTATTAAGCTACTGCTTTTCTTAATCTCAGTGGAGATATTTACTGATAAACAGCTACCTACGCAGCATGTTCATGTCGTTCCTAAATGAGCTTTTATCTCTCTCCCCTCACCACAAATCACATTCTTCTGAGGAGTTCCCAGTACTTTATAATTTCCCCTGTGTAATTACCTTAACAAGCTCCAGCTGTTTTTATTCTCAGAAGGTTTACTCCCTGATATACAGCTGCCTACCCCCTTCGTCAGTGCAGGTCGTTAATGAGCTTTTTTCTCTGTTCCCTCACCACAATCCAGATTCTTTTATGGAGTTACAAGTACAGTAACCATACCAGGAAGTACTTAATTTATTAAGCTACTGCATTTCTTAATCTCAGTGGAGATATTTACTGATAAACAGCTACCTACGCAGCATGTTCATGTCGTTCCTAAATGAGCTTTTATCTCTCTCCCCTCACCACAAATCAGATTCTTCTGAGGAGTTCCCAGTACTTTATAATTTCCCCTGTGTAATTACCTTAATAAGCTCCAGCTGTTTTTATTCTCAGAAGGTATACTCCCTGATATACAGCTGCCTACACCCTTCGTCAGTGCAGGTCCTAAATGAGCTTTTTTCTCTATTCCCTCACCACAATCCAGATTCTTTTGGGGAGTTACCAGTACAGTAACCATACCAGGAAGTACTTAATTTATAAAGCTACTGCTTTTCTTAATCTCAGTGGAGATATTTACTGATAAACAGCTACCTACGCAGCATGTTCATGTCGTTCCTAAATGAGCTTTTATCTCTCTCCCCTCACCACAAATCAGATTCTTCTGAATTGTTCCCAGTACATTATCCTTTCCCCTGTGTAATTACCTTAACAAGCTCCAGCTGTTTTTATTCTCAGAAGGTTTACTCCCTGATATACAGCTGCCTACCCCTTCGTAAGTGCAGGTCCTAAATGAGCTTTTTTCTCTCTTCCCTCACCACAATCCAGATTCTTTTGGGGAGTTACCAGTACAGTAACAATACCAGGAAGTACTTAATCTATTAAGCTACTGCTTTTCTTAATCTCAGTGGAGATATTTACTGATAAACAGCTACCTACCCACCATGTTCATGTCGTTCCTAAATGAGCTTTTATCTCTCTCCCCTCACCACAAATCAGATTCTTCTGAGGAGTTCCCAGTACATTATCCTTTCCCCTGTGTAATTACCTTAACAAGCTCCAGCTGTTTTTATTCTCAGAAAGTTTACTCCCTGATATACAGCTGCCTACCCCCTTCGTAAGTGCAGGTCCTAAATGAGCTTTTTTCTCTGTTCCCTCACCACAATCCAGATTCATTTGGGGCGTTACCAGTAGAGTAACCATACCAGGAAGTACTTAATTTATTAAGCTACTGCTTTTCTTAATCTCAGTGGAGATATTTACTGATAAACAGCTACTTACGCAGCATGTTCATGTCGTTCCTAAATGAGCTTTTGTGTCTCTCCCCTCACCACGAATCAGATTCTTCTGAGGAGTTCCCAGTACATTATCCTATCCCCTGTGTAATTACCTTAACAAGCTCCAGCTGTTTTTATTATCAGAAGGTTTACTCCCTGATATACAGCTGCCTATCCCCTTCGTAAGTGCAGGTCCTAAATGAGCTTTTTTCTCTGTTCCCTCACCACAACCCAGATTCTTTTGGGGAGTTACCAGTACAGTAACCATACCAGGAAGTACTTTATTTATTAAGCTACTGCTTTTCTTAATCTCAGTGGAGATATTTACTGATAAACCGCTACGTACGCAGCATGTTCATGTCGTTCCTAAATGAGCTTTTATCTCTCTCCCCTCACTACAAATCAGATTCTTCTCAGGAGTTCCCAGTACATTATCCTTTCCCCTGTGTAATTACCTTAACAAGCTCCAGCTGTTTTTATTCTCAGAAGGTTTACTCCTTGACATACTGCTGCCTACCCCCTTCATAAGTGCAGGTCCTGAATGAGCTTTTATCTCTGTTCCCTCACCACAATCCAGATTCTTTTGGGGAGTTACAAGTACAGTATCCATACCAGGAACTACTTAATTTATTAAGCTAATGCTTTTCTTAATCTCAGTGGAGATATTTACTGATAAACAGCTACGTACGCAGCATGTTCATGTCGTTCCTAAATGAGCTTTTGTGTCTCTCCCCTCACCACGAATCAGATTCTTCTGAGGAGTTCCCAGTACATTATCCTATCCCCTGTGTAATTACCTTAACAAGCTCCAGCTGTTTTTAGTCTCAGAAGGTTTACTCCCTGATATACTGCTGCCTACCCCCTTCATAAGTGCAGGTCCTAAATGAGCTTTTTTCTCTGTTCCCTCACCACAATCCAGATTCTGTTGGGGAGTTAACAGTACAGTAACCATACCAGGAAGTACTTAATTTATTAAGCTACTGCTGTTCTTAATCTCAGTGGAGATATTTACTGATAAACAGCTACCTACGCGGCATGTTCATGTCGTTCCTAAATGAGCTTTTATCTCTCTCCCCTCACCACAAATCAGATTCTTCTGAGGAGTTCCCAGTACTTTATAATTTCCCCTGTGTAATTACCGTAACAAGCTCCAGCTGTTTTTATTTTCAGAAGGTTTACTCCCTGATATACAGCTGCCTACCCCCTTCGTCAGTGCAGATCCTAAATGAGCTTTTTTCTCTGGTCCCTCACCACAATCCAGATTCTTTTGGGGAGTTACCAGTACAGTAACCATACCAGGAAGTACTTAATTCATTAAGCTACTGCTTTTCTTAATCTCAGTGGAGATATATACTGATAAACAGCTACGTACGCAGCATGTTCATGTCGTTCCTAAATGAGCTTTTATCTCTCTCCCCTCACCACAAATCAGATTCTTCTGAATTGTTCCCAGTACATTATCCTTTCCCCTGTGTAATTACCTTAACAAGCTCCAGCTGTTTTTATTCTCAGAAGGTTTACTCCCTGATAAACAGCGGCCTACCCCCTTCGTAAGGGCAGGTCCTTTAATGAGCTTTTTTTTCTGTTCCTTCACCACAATCCAGATTCTTTTGTGAAGTGACCAGTACTGTAACCATACCAGGAAGTACTTAATTTATTAAGCTACTGCTTTTCTTAATCTCAGTGGAGATATTTACTGATAAACAGCTACCTACGAAGCATGTTCATGTCGTTCCTAAATGAGCTTTTATCTCTCTCCCCCTCACCTCGAATCAGATTCTTCTGAGGAGTTCCCAGTACATTATCCTTTCTCCTGTGTAATTACCTTAACAAGCTCCAGCTGTTTTTATTCTCAGAAGGTTTACTCCCTGATATACAGCTGCCTATTCCCTTCGTAAGTGCAGGTCCTAAATGAGCTTTTTTCTCTGTTCCCTCACCACAATCCAGATTCTTTTGGGGAGTTACCAGTACAGTAACCATACCAGGAAATACTTCATTTATTAAGCTCCTGCTTTTCTTAATCTCAGTGGAGATATTTACTGATAAACAGCTACATACCCAGCATGTTCATGTCGTTCCTAAATGAGCTTTTATCTCTATCGACTCACCACAAATCAGATTCTTCTGAGGAGTTCCCAGGACATTATCCTTTCCCCTGTGTAATTACCTTAACAAGCTCCAGCTGTTTTTATTCTCAGAAGGTTTACTCCCTGATATACTGCTGCCTACCTCCTTCGTAAGTGCAGGTCCTAAATGAGCTTTTTTCTCTGTTCCGTCAACACAATCCAGATTCTTTTGGGGAGTTACCAGTACAGTAACCATACCAGGAAGTACTTAATTTATTAAGCTACTGCTTTTCTTAATCTCAGTGGAGATATTTACTGATAAACAGCTACCTACGCAGCACGTTCATATCGTTCCTAAATGAGCTTTTATCTCTCTCCCCTCACCACAAATCCGATTCTTCTGAGGAGTTCCCAGTACATTATCCTTTCCCCTGTGTAATTACCTTAACAAGCTCCAGCTGTTTTTATTCTCAGAAGGTTTACTCCCTGATATACAGCTGCCTGCCCCCTTCGAAAGTGCAGGTCCTAAATGAGCTTCTTTCTCTGTTCCCTCACCACAACCCAGATTCTTTGGGGAGTTACCAGTACAGTAACCATACCAGGAAGTACTTAATTTATTAAGCTACTGCTTTTCTTAATCTCAGTGGAGATATTTACTGATAAACAGCTACCTACGCAGCATGTTCATGTCGTTCCTAAATGAGCTTTTATCTCTCTCCCCTCACCACAAATCAGATTCTTCTGAATTGTTCCCAGTACATTATCCTTTCCCCTGTGTAATTACCTTAACAAGCTCCAGCTGTTTTTATTCTCAGAAGGTTTACTCCCTGATATACAGCTGCCTACCCCTTCGTAAGTGCAGGTCCTAAATGAGCTTTTTTCTCTCTTCCCTCACCACAATCCAGATTCTTTTGGGGAGTTACCAGTACAGTAACAATACCAGGAAGTACTTAATCTATTAAGCTACTGCTTTTCTTAATCTCAGTGGAGATATTTACTGATAAACAGCTACCTACCCACCATGTTCATGTCGTTCCTAAATGAGCTTTTATCTCTCTCCCCTCACCACAAATCAGATTCTTCTGAGGAGTTCCCAGTACATTATCCTTTCCCCTGTGTAATTACCTTAACAAGCTCCAGCTGTTTTTATTCTCAGAAAGTTTACTCCCTGATATACAGCTGCCTACCCCCTTCGTAAGTGCAGGTCCTAAATGAGCTTTTTTCTCTGTTCCCTCACCACAATCCAGATTCATTTGGGGCGTTACCAGTAGAGTAACCATACCAGGAAGTACTTAATTTATTAAGCTACTGCTTTTCTTAATCTCAGTGGAGATATTTACTGATAAACAGCTATGTAAGCAGCATGTTCATGTCGTTCCTAAATGAGCTTTTGTGTCTCTCCCCTCACCACGAATCAGATTCTTCTGAGGAGTTCCCAGTACATTATCCTATCCCCTGTGTAATTACCTTAACAAGCTCCAGCTGTTTTTATTATCAGAAGGTTTACTCCCTGATATACAGCTGCCTATCCCCTTCGTAAGTGCAGGTCCTAAATGAGCTTTTTTCTCTGTTCCCTCACCACAACCCAGATTCTTTTGGGGAGTTACCAGTACAGTTACCATACAAGGAAGTACTTAATTTATTAAGCTACTGCTTTTCTTAATCTCAGTGGAGATATTTACTGATAAACAGCTACCTACGCAGCATGTTCATGTCGTTCCTAAATGAGCTTTTATCTCTCTCCCCTCACCACAAATCAGATTCTTCTGTGGATTTCCCAGTAAATTATCCTTTCCCCTGTGTAATTACCTTAACAAGCTCCAGCTGTTTTTATTCTCAGAAGGTTTACTCCCTGATATACAGCTGCCTACCCCTTCATAAGTGCAGGTCCTAAATGAGCTTTTTTCCCTGTTCC